>NW_027273870.1:29920000-30042500 GCF_046630095.1 Trachinotus anak
TCCCCCTCCCCCTCTTTCTATCTTCTCCTAAACCCAACCGGTCGAGGCAGACCCCCCCCCACCCTGAGCCCGGTTCTGTTGGAGGTTTCTTCCTGTTAAAAGGGAGTTTTTCCTCCCCCCTGTCGCCAAGCGCTGCTCTTTGTGGGAACTGTTGGGTTTTCCTCTGTAACAAAGTGAGGTCTTGACCTGACCCTGTAAAGTGCCTTGAGATAATGTATATTATGATTTGGCGCTATACAAATAAAATTGAATTGAATTGACTTGAATGATCTCTTTGCTCTTATTTTTCTATTTATTCTAGAACAGGTTTGTAAATTATACAGAATTTTATTAGATAAAGATTCCAGATGGTCACGTGACGACGTTGCCATGACAGCGGCTCTTGTACTGCTGCACACCTGTGCACACCTGGTGCAGCAGGTTATTATGACCCATAGTTTTTGTTTTGTTGCTCGGCGACATCTGGTGTCCGTGATTATCATGGCAGGAGCAGCCGCTGTGGCTGGTGTCAGAGGGCAGATGGCGGCTCAGCACTGGTGCTGCAGATAACCGTGGTGTTTAAATACTGATATACACACATGATGATGACGGTGACGGCAGATGTGGATCTTTTGTTCATCAGTTCATCTTGTTGCCTTTTCTCTGTCCATGAAGTGTAATTGTTCTTTTTGTACAGACTCTCTCCACCTCCAGCGTTGTGTGTTTGCCACCAGAAAAGAGACAAAACACAGAAAACCTTTCTGTAAATATCATGATAATATCAGATCGTGTAGTGAAAACCTGACATCATGGCTGCTCTAATCGAAACACTGCAGCTCTGCAAACACTGATCCTCTGTGTTGTGCTGTTGTCTTTTATTGTTATAGTCAATGCCAATAACTATATTAAACACGTATCTTTAAACAGGGTTGTGGATCATTGAGGACAATAACGGAACATGTTCTGTTTTGAGTCCTGCTGCAAAAAGACCATGTTTAGTTTTGTAATGTTGTAAACTGTTTGAAATCTGAACCAATCAGTGGTGGAGGAAGTATTCAGATCTTTTACTTCAGTATAAATACAAATCTCTGTAAAATATTCCATTACATGTCAAAGTATTGCATCGAAAATGTTATTTTCAGTGCAGATCAGTGTCTCCTCTCCTCTGAGTGTTATACTGTTATTATCATATCATTGGATTATTATTACTATTATTATTATTACTCCTGCATTAATGTGCGAACAGCATCTCACGTGCGTTCACTGCCCAACAAACTGGATGAACTTCAGCTTCTGGTGCAGAAGAACAGAGACTTTTCTTCATCTTCCGTCCTGTGCTTCACGGAGACGTGGCTGTGTGGATCGATTCCGAACTCTGCGCTGGAGCTGGCCGGCTTCCAGCTCTTCAGAGCGGATCGCGACACAGAGCTGTCCGGCAAAACCAAAGGTGGAGGAATCTGCTTTTATGCAAACAGTGGCTGGTGCAAAGACGTGACAGTGATCCTGCAGCACTGTTCTCCTGACCTGGAGACTTTCATCATAAACTGCAGGCCCTTCTACTCCCCCCGTGAGTTCACCTCAATCATCCTGGTCGGTGTTTCCATCCCACCACAGGCCACAGCAGATACTGTGTGTGGAGCGGACCAACCCGGACTCCGTAGTTATTGTCCTTGGTGACTTTAACAAAGGGAACCTCAGTCATGAACTGCCCAAATACAGACAGTTTGTTAACTGCCCGACCAGAGAGGGGAACACTCTGGACCACTGTTACACCACAATCAGTGGTGCTTATCCCGCCGTCCCCCGGGCTGCACTGGGCCACTCTGACCATGTCATGGTCCACCTGATTCCCACATACAGGCAGAAACTAAAACTGTGTAAACCTGTTGTGAAGACATCAAAGCAGTGGAGCAGTGAAGCCATAGAGGATCTGCGGGCATGTTTGGACTGCACTGACTGGGAGGTGTTCAGGACTGCTTCCAACAGTCTGGATGAGTTCACAGAGGCTGTGACGTCATACATCAGCTTCTGTGAGGACTGCTGTATCCCATCACGCACCAGGGTGAGTTATAACAATGACAAACCCTGGTTCACAGCTAAGCTCAGTCAGCTCAGGAGGCAAAAGGAGGAAGCTTTCAGGAGCGGGGACAGGGACAAGTTTAAAGAGTCCAAGTACAGGTTTAGCAAAGCGGTGAGAGAAGCTAAACGACTGTACTCTGAGAAACTTCAGCTCCAGTTCTCAGCCAATGACTCTGCTTCTGTCTGGAAAGGGCTCAGACAGATCACTAACTACAAACCTAAACCCCCCCCACTCCATTAATGACTTCCGTCTGGCCAACGATCTGAATGAGTTCTACTGCCGCTTTGAAAGACAGTGGGACAAGCCTGACACTAACCTCCACATCAGAGCCACATCAGAACCCCCCTCCTCCTCCCCTACCAAAGGAACGTCTCTCTCTATCCTGGAGAGAGATGTCAACAGGCTTTTTAAGAAGCAGAACCCCCGCAAAGCAGCCGGTCCTGACTCTGTCTCTCCATCATCCCTGAAGCACTGTGCTGATCAGCTGTCTCCAGTGTTCACAGACATCTTCAACACCTCACTGGAGACCTGCCACGTGCCAGCCTGCTTAAAATCCTCCACCATCATCCCTGTCCCCAAAAAACCAAGGCCCACAGGACTAAATGACTATAGACCCATTGCCCTGACCTCTGTGGTCATGAAATCATTTGAGCGTCTTGTCCTGTCCCATCTCAAATCCATCACTGACCCACTCCTGGACCCCCTGCAGTTCGCCTACAGAGCCAACAGGTCTGTAGACGACGCCGTCAACATGGCTCTCCACTTCATCCTCCAGCACCTGGACTCCTCAGGGACCTATGCCAGGATCCTGTTTGTGGACTTCAGCTCTGCCTTCAACACCATCATCCCGGCTCTGCTGCAGGACAAGCTCTCCCAGCTGAGCGTGCCTGACTCCACCTGCAGGTGGATCACCGACTTCCTGTCTGACAGGAGGCAGCACGTGAAGCTAGGAAAGCACGTGTCTGACTCCCAGACCATCAGCACTGGATCCCCGCAAGGCTGCGTTCTTTCTCCTCTGCTCTTCTCCCTGTACACCAACACCTGCACCTCCAGCCATCAGTCTGTCAAGCTCCTGAAGTTTGCAGACGACACCACTCTCATTGGACTCATCTCTGATGGCGATGAGTCTGCCTACAGGTGGGAGACTGAGCGTCTGGTGACCTGGTGCAGGCAGAACAACCTAGAGCTAAACGCTCTGAAGACAGTGGAAATGATAGTGGACTTCAGGAAGAGCCCAGCCCCACCCACCCCCATCTCCCTGTGTGACTCCCCCGTGGCTACCGTGGAGCATTTCCGCTTCTTGGGGACCACCATCACACAGGATCTCAAATGGGAGCTAAACATCAGCTCCCTCATCAAAAAAGCTCAGCAGAGGATGTATTTCCTGAGGCAGCTGAAGAAGTTCAACCTGCCAAGGACTATGATGGTGAACTTCTACACCTCCCTCATTGAGTCCATCCTCACCTCCTCCATCACCATCTGGTACGCTGCTGCCACGGAGAGGGACAATAACAGACTGCAGCGTATCATCCACTCTGCTGAGAAGGTGATTGGCTGCAATCTTCCGTCCCTCCAGGACCTGTACGCCTCAAGGACTCTGAGGCGTGCAGGGAAGATTGTAGCTGACTCCTCCCACCCTGGACACAAACTCTTTGAGACACTCCCCTCTGGCAGGAGGCTGCGGTCCTTCAGGACCAAAACCTCTCGCCACAAAAATAGCTTCTTCCCATCTGCTATTAGCCTCATCAACAAGGCTAGAGAGCCCCACTGTTGCTGATCAATTGCACCAATCACCAGAAAAAATTCCTTGTATGTGAAAGCATACTTGGCAATAAAACTGATTCTGATTCTGATTCTGATTCTGATTACTGTTGTAGTTGGCTGAGATGAAGCTAATTTTTCACTATTTCTTATAGGACTGAATCTATTAAGGATTTTCTCTATAAATTAATTAACTGATTGTGAGAAAATAGTGAAAAACAAAACCGAGAAGCACAGTGACACTTTCCTGTTACTTGTTCCATCTGGATCCATGAAATTATTGGGATTTTCTTAATATGACAAACCAGTTCTTAAAATGCTCTTAATCCTCTGACAATCAACTAATCAATTACTAATCATCTCATATCTCATTTTATATACTGTTCTAAAATAATGTAGACTACAACAATCACTTACATTTTATATGCTCTTATATTTTGTGATGATAGTCAAGGACGAATAATTCAAAACCAGTGAATAAGTCACTAAAATGAACTCTATAAATACAGTTACTGTGTTTTAATGTGTTAATCATCATCCTTTGTTTTATTTTTCATCTTCATTTTACTGAACTGTGCCTTTGCTCTTATTTTTACTGTTTATTCTACAACAGGATTGTAAATTATACAGAATTTCATTAAATAAAGTTTAATTTGAAAAAAATACGGGGGAGGCGGTCACGTGACGCCGTCGCCATGGCAGCGGCCCTTGTTTCCGGCTGTGGCGCAGCCTCGGGTCGCGCTTCACGATGGTGAGTGAAGTCTCGTTTTCCTCGGTGGTTTTTCTTCATGTCACAGTGAAGCTGCGGGGCGCGGTTAGCATGTGTTAGCTTAGCATCAGCCGTGCGGACGCTGTTAGCCGCGTTAAACCGTTCAGATGCTGTTTTCTGTTCCAGCCACCGAAGACTAAAGGCAAGAAGGCCGGGAAGGGGAAGCCCCCCGCGGTGGTGGACGGTCTGTCGACGGAGGAGATGTCCAAGGATCAGGTCCGAGCTGCTGGTCGATGCTAACACAGCTAACGTTAGCCTGGAAATACGTGTTTTCACCTTAAGGTGTTAGTCCTCGGATTTTCCGAGTCTGTTGTCTAAAACAGAAAATTAAGTCATATCGCAAATGTGTCGAGCTCGAGTAGATGGAGGGAACCCCCCCCCCTCCAGACCGAAGTGTTCTGTGGAAGGAGTTCCTGTTATTGTTCCTTCACTGAGAAGTTTGAGCTTCACTGTGCAGAGTCTGTTTCCACATTCACCTGAGTCCAACACCTGGGTGAACAGCTGATCTGTTTTTACCGCACAACTGGTTTGGAAATCTACGGAAGCCCCGAAGGGCAAGCGTATAAACACAGGGGCTCAGTTTATACTCAGTTTCACAGATGAAAAACAAAAAGAAACTTAAGAAAAATAAATTGTTAAAACCCTTTTTTCTGTTTGTGAAAACAGCCCCATTTTCTTTCTTCCCAGAAAAAAACTAAAAACAGAAGAATCACAGCCTCTCAGTTTTTTTCACAGATGAAAAACACAAAAACTTCCTGACAAAAAACAAAAAATCAGACTCCAGTGATGTGGAAACCTGAAACTTCCAGTGCACATAAACTGAGATTCCACCTCTTAGTTACAGATTTTATCTCGGATGAAACATCATATTTTTGACTTACTTACTTTTGATTAAACTCTGTATTTGGGGCCCTCTGACCCCCCGGGCCCCAGGTCCTGCACCCTGAATATGCTTCCTGGTGCTGCAGGAAAACTGTCACCTATTCTTCCTCCATTCAGCTCACGACCCCACAAATGTCTGTCTCCAGCTGGAGGAGCACATAGTTCGCCTCCGAGAGGAGCTGGACCGAGAGCGGGAGGAGAGGAGCTACTTCCAGCTGGAGAGGGACAAGATCCAGGCCTTCTGGGAGATCTCCAAGAGGAACCTGGAGGAGACCAAGGCCGAGCTGAGGAACAGATGCAGGGAGAGAGAGGAGGCAGAGGAGCGTCACCGAGTGGAGATCAGAGTGAGCTGCACACAGACGTTTGTCTTTCTGAGCTTATTGTTCCCTCACTGGGACGTTTGAGCTGCAAATGTCAAAACAGTCTAATCCCAACTAAACCTGGTTCTAATCTGATCCCTAAAACCAGGTCTGAACCCTCAAACAGACCTTTGACCCTTTAAAACTGAAACGAGTCCTGACACAGAGAGAGGTCACAGAGAAAAGGAGTTATCCTGCAAAAAGACTTTCCTCAAATCACTGACTAATTTTTATTTTTCTGTAAAAAAAAATAACAAGACACGATCACGTCATCGCTACATGATTCAGCTGAGAACACTGAGAATTCTGAGTGTCACCAAACGTTACACTGACATGTGACTGGTGCATGAGCTAAACCCCACGTTTGATGCTCGTGTCCAGGTGTACAAGCAGAAGCTGAAGCACGTCCTGTTCGAACACCACGACGCCATCTCTGAGCTGAAGATAGACGGCGTCGCCTCCACCTCGCTGATCCAGAACCAGCACAGCCAATCAGAGCTGGAGCTGCGCAAGGACACGCACGGTCTGCAGGAGGACCTCAGAGAGAAGAGGCTGCAGAACCAGAGCTGCACCAAGGAGCTGAAACTGGTGAGTCTGCTTTCATGTTCACACTGTGAAGCCTCCGTCGGCTCTTGTTTCATTTCTACACCTGTTGTCTTTTAACAGAAACACCAGGTGGAGCTGATGGAGCTGACCAACGACTACGACAGGAGAATCAGAGGTGAGTCAACCTGGGCCCTACTGATCATATGATTCACATCTGATCAGAGAAGGATTCTGGGGCCGCATCCTTCAGAGGCTGCATCTGAGGACACATCACAGCGGCGCGGCTCCACTGTCCCGTTTCAGAGGCTCCTTCAAATGCAGCGGTCAGGGCGGGAACAGCTGGTGACGATCCTCTGTAGACCGGGTCGTCTCACTGCGGTTTGACCTTCACCGTTTACGACAGATACGAAGAGTCACACCTTCACGGACCACGTCCTCTGAAGGACACAGGACACTCACAACCTTCAATCATCAGTCTTTAAAGTTCATTTCATTCATGTAACTTTTTAACTTTTTGATAAATGTGGACTCAGACGTCCAAACGCCTGTTTTATAAACTCTCACTTTCCTCCTGTTGCTGTTTAATAGAAATCGAGGTCAAATTCCACAAGAAAATGGAGCTGATGGTGGAGGCGGAGGAGAGGAGGAGGAGGGCGGAGGTGATTGAGCTGGAGGACATAATGAAGAGTCGCATGGTGTCTCTGATGGAGGACCACGACAGAGCTCTGAGAGGAGCTGAGGAGTATTACTGCAGTGTTCAGACCAAGCTGCTGACGGATCAGAGGGCGCTGAAGGTGAGACAGGTGACAGGGGAACCTGCCGACAGGACCAGCTGCTCAGAGCTACGGCAGCCTGCTGCTACCAAAATACATCACAACCTCCCTCCTTACCTGCTGCTGACAGGACACAGTACACACAGTACACACAGTACACACAGTATACACACAGTACACAGAGTACACACAGTGTGGAACATAAAAGCTGCTTGGTGTTACATTATCATTTGAATATGGTCCCCTTCAGGCTTCCATACTCCAGAGCCAGAGGTGATGAAACTGCTGCTGTCTCAGCTGAGCATCAGGAACTGTGGGGAACTAAAAGTTTAAAGTCCTGGTCTCTGAGCTGCTGTTTCACTCTTGTTTTATTTTGGCAGGAGGAGCTTGCGGAGGTTCAGAAGCAGCAGGCGCGAGCAGACAGAGAGCTGTCGGCCGCTCAGCAGGAGAACCGGCGTCTGCGTGAGTCTCTGCAGGAGGCCGAGCAGAAGCTGCCCCAGCTCCAAACACAGCTGGAGGACTACACCCAGGCCAAGGCCAAGATGGCGGTGCGTTCACTGTACACAGAGTGGCTCAGTGTTCACGTTAGTTTATTATGTGCAGTAGTTTTCAATTCTAACTACACTCTGAATCTTAAAGGTGTATTTACCATTACAGATATGAGATTTTTTTGTGTCCCATGAGTAATACGAAACATTATTTCTTCTGTAAAGCCAGAAATTGAATTGAATTGAATATTTACCATAAAGACTCACTTTGCACCACCTCAGCTGCAGAAACACAGAACAACATATAAACATAAACTTTATTCTGAAATAATCTGATAAAGCACAGACACGTCCTGTCGACACCAGGCCTCAGTACCTGACTCTAGTTTTCAGGGTGTCTGTAGCACAGAAACATTTCAGGTAACAACAGGAAGATACTTGATATAAATGAGTGTGGGAGCTGTCAGTGACAGTGAAGCAGTTTATTCAGACATGAAAACACAATGAATGAGTTATTAACACGTCGGCGGACCCTGTGTGACAGACGGGCCGAGCCCAGCTGAAGGTCACTGAGGAGGAGCTGAGAGATCTGACAGTGGAGAACGAGCTGCTGCTGCAGGCGTTTGAAAAGGTAAAAGTCTGTCTGTCACATGACCTCCTCTCGGGCCTGCGGGCGTCTGATGTGAACGTCTTGGCGCCGGCAGGTTCAGCAGGAGCGCGACGAGCTGCTGAAGAAGCAGACGCAGGCCATCGTGGAGGTGCAGCAGAAGAGCGGGCTGAAGGAGCTGCTGCTGCAGAGGAAGCTGGCGGCTCTGACGGAGACTCTGGAGAAGACGGAGGCACAGCTGTGCGCCGCGCTCTCCGCCTCCACCGTCGACCAAGCCACAGGAAGCAGTGCCACGAACAAACTCCAGGTGACGCTTTACATCCACGTCTCCTCCTGTGTGCAGTGGAGTGTCTGTGTCCTGAATGAATATGAATGATGCTGGTGACCTCTGACCTTTCCAGGGTGTCTGCAGGTCTTTAAGATCTTAAAAGGAATTCATTTCAGTTTCCTGCTGTGGTCGGGAGACGCTCTCCAGCTGTTCATCACAGGAACACGCAGCGTTGACATGGCAACAAAACAAGATATAAACGTCTGTAAACTGTACTTATGGTTTTCAGTCTGTGACCAGTGGACTGTGGAGGCGTCTGCAGGTCCTCAGGGTCTGACAGTGGTGCTCTCTGCCGGCGCCTCCTCTCCGGACCGGACTGTCGCCTGGGTCGAGACCTGAGACTCTGCTCTGTGATTGTTGTTGTTGAGCTGTAAGAACAGAATGTGAAAGTGTTTCCTGTTTGTAGGAAATCTTGGAGGCTAAACAGGTCACCATCAGCGCTTTACAGGAGGACCTGGCTCGACAGTGTCAGGTGAGTTTAGCTTTGATCACTGTTCCGCTTCGTGTTCCAGCCGCTTCATGTCATGTGACCTGCAGGAGTACGACGACCTGCTGCGCACCTGTACGGAGAGGCTGAAGGCTCTGGGCGTTCCTCAGGACGACTTCCCCTTCAGGCCCGCCGAGCAGATCCTGAACGGAGCAACCCCCCAACGCTGACCCCCTCAGGTTTCCACTCACCTGCTCCACCTGAGTCCTTCTCAACCTGGAATACTTGACCCTTGACCTCTCGACCTTCATCCTTTAACCAAAGACTGAAGATATTCATCATGTAGTTCACTGCTGTAAACAGACACATCCTCCCTCCCGGTGATGGTGATGTTCACCAGGGAAACTGAATCACAACAATAATCTTTCATTAGTTGAGTTTCATGTTGACCAGTGTTTCTTTCCAACAGTTAGCTTCTGCTTCACTCTTCAGTTACATTTGTTCCTTCAAGCAAAAGAAAACACTGACCTGTTGTTACTAGAGCCCCAGAGAGAAGCCTGAGAGAGGAGATGTAAAACTACATGAGATGGTTTTGGTTCTTAAACCACAGATATATCTTCTGATGGAGATCAACACTTTAAATAAAACACAGAAGAAGAGTAAAATATCTTGTTATCGCGATGTTTCCAGTCTCCAGTTACTTTATGTCATTTATTCACTTGTTGCAACATTTAATTGAAAAAAGAAAATATAACATGTTAATCCGAGCAGCTGGTGGGTAACAAGGCTAACAGTCTCCAGTCTTTATGCTAAGCTAAGCAAATCATCTGCTGGTTTACAGGCATGAAAAAAACAGTCCACACAGTCTGAGAGTTGTGGTTCATTCCCTTTACTGACATTCAACGTCAACAGTTCACGTCACATACAAGTGCGGTATAGAAAACTATGCACATTCATATTTACATGTAAATACACACTATGGCTTATGACAGAAGCAGTCAGTGCCTCCTCATCTTCAAACACATTCAAATGAAACTCCACGAGTTCCAGCTCCAGACCCGTTTTCTGTTCACACAACAACACAACAGTGAAGCTGCTGGAAGACTTTCAGATCTAGATGCTGCAGCTCTATGACGGAGCACAGACGTGGACTCTGATGATTGGTCGACTCTCACTGTGACGTGGCTCCTCAGTTTGTTCAGCTCTGCACGTTATTGAGTCCATGAAGAATGTAAATGGACAAACGTCCAGCTAATTGAATCTTAATGACCACACTGTTTGTAATAAAAGATCTGGAGGCTCCAGTGCAGTGAAAACTCTTCACTCTTACTGTGGCGGCTCGTTGTTGGTGGATCTCAGCGGCGTCTCGATGATGTCACAGTGACAGACAACAGATCACATCAGTGACAACAGGACAGAGCTGCGTCAGCTGTGCGACACCTCAGCAGAGCAGGTTTGATCTTTGGCAGCGACGTGTTCATTTTGATCAGCAGTTCAAAGGTTCATTAAAAAATTCTACGATTTAGTGCAGGCAAACCTCAGCAGCATCCAAAGTTCTTCTGGTGCAGCTGGAAACTTTTCATTTTATTAATAATTCAGATGAAGTTCTGTATTCCAGAGACTTTCAGGTTTCGCTCTGATGAAACGAATCAGTGATTCAGGATCAGGGGAACAGAAGCTGTTCTTCAGTTCCAGTCACTGTAAACCTGCAGTTAACTGATGACCTTCACCATGACACACAACAGGTCGACCTGCAGGTTAGTTTCTCTGCCCCTGAACACACCGTCATGTGACTGCGCGAAGGTCATGTGTTCTCACAGTTTTAGTGTCTTTTTAGTGACGCCTGCTCTCACAGTGGTGGGGGGGGTGGGGGCATAATCTGAGCATTAAAAATAATAAAATTATTCTTATTCTACATCAACTGTCAACCTGAACAAACCAACTGGTCATATTTGCATAAAGTGAAGATTTTAGAAATGTGCAGCAGTTTTCAATCTCCCTCCACATTTGTGCAACGTGTGGATGCAGACGATCTGTAGACCAGTGACCTGGACTCACAGTGAACACACAACAGTCTGACAACAACACTAACCTTCTCTTCAAAGCTTCACACAATTCAGGTTCACAGTCGACAGCACGAATCAAACAGTGATGATGGAAAATGTTAATTCTCCCATGAAGGAAACGAAGGAGGCCGAGACTGTTGGCTGATGTTTGTCAGACTGTTTGCAGACTGACGGCTCTGGAGGGACAAAGCTTTGTGTTAATAGACTTTTAATTTCTAAGGGATCAATAATACGGATTAAATCCTGTGTTTCACTTTGTTATCTGAGGTTTTACACTGATGTAACACAACAGGCCTCTAAGTGACTGGTGTGTTTTGAGGAAACAGGTGTTTTCACCTGTGCTGTCTGCTGACGCTTTGACACTCATCACTGCTTTAGTGTCATCGCTGCTATTAGCTGCCTCTTCTCACTGAAGGTCCATGAGTCATGTGATTCAGCTGTTTTCTCTGGTTTCCTTTATTTCTAAACTGGAAATGTCCATAGAAGAAATCATCTACGTGCACATCCCCAGGAAACGTCTATAAAATATCAGAAATGAGTGAAAAATGCCCAAAATAATTTCCCACAGCCCAAAGTAATGTCTTCTATCCATCATCCATCAGACCATCAGCCTGCAGATTTTCAGTTTAAATGATTCTACAGGAAGAAAAACAATAAATCTTCTCTTTAAGAAGCTGAAACAAGTGAATTTTTGGTGTTTTTGTTTGATAAATCACAATCATTTAGAGCTCCATCCAGTCTAAAGGTAGATGTCCATGTGTTTGTGATTATAAAGCAGGTCTAGGTTCTATATTAATACTGTGAAAGTATCAAAGCCTCAGTCCACAGAGAAATGCACACAGCCTGTATTCAGACACTGAGCCCAGGTCAGGATCAGATCCTCTCTTCTGATTGGCTGACTGGCCTGTTGTTACTAGAGCTCCAGAGAGAAGCCTGAGAGAGGAGATGTAAAACTACACTGAGATGGTTTTTGGGTCTTAAAACCACAGATATATCTTCTGATGGAGATCAACACTTCAGATAAAACACAGAAGAAGAGTAAAATGTGGAGCTTTAAGTGATAACTGAACTGTTAGTGCTTTGCTGATGGACTGTTAAATGAATGTGATTCTCCAGGACAAACCTCCACTGAGCTGCTCAGGGAATCGAACCCCCAACCCTGGCAGTGTGCATCTGTCACTACATGAGGAGGCTGCCACGAACATTATAGCTGAGTGTAAATATATTAAATACGGCTGTTTATTGCCTGAATGAGCTGAATGCCTTTGTGTCTAATAAAATGTTTGTTTCTATCACTACCCTGGATGAAACTCTTTAAACAGAGTGATGAATTTCCCGCTTTAACATTCATGATGGCGGTCCAACGCAGACGAAGAAGAGCCGAGCAGCACCTGACAGGTTTGAGATCTTCGTTGGAGGTCGGAGAGAAAACTGACCTGCATGTTTTGCCTCCTTTGATCTTCTGAGGCGAAAAGGCACCGAGCAGCTTTTTGGTTTGGTTTGGTTTGGAGATGATCTCAGCACCAAACGCCAACACGGTCGAGTCAGCCAGTGCCGTGGCTGCCGTACTCGAATACGCCCTTCTTAAAGAACGGCGAGAACTCACAGACGGCGTGTTTGGACAGATGGAAACCGCCGTCGGCGTCAGTTCTGAGGGGGGAGTTGGAGGACGACAGCATCACCCGGAACAGGTTCCTCAGATAACGCTGTGAAAAACATAACAGCACAGAGTGACTCTCCACATCCACACATAGTTCTCAGATCAGTTTTCTTAAATCTACTGGAACTTGGTTTTTATTTCTTATATCTGAAAAAACCCAGATTTAAATCTCCTGCCTCCAGGTGACTCCGGCGTTCAGCGACCATCCGCTCATCTCTGTTTCCAAACAGTTTCTTCGGAGGGAACTCAAGAGCCGCCAGCTGAGACAGACACCAACACATCACACGCGTCAGCGACACGTCCGTCCAGGTAACGTCTAACAACAGACACTTTGAAAGGTGCATCACTTCCTCTCACCTCTGGATATTTTAATTTGAGGCTCTTGTGCATTTCCCGGAAGCGACTGTAACGTCTGAACACAGTCCACGTCTCGTCCATCACAGTGATCTGGTGGAGGGAGGTTTACACACACACACGCAGATAAATACAGATACAGGCAAACACACATTCACACTGAAGCTTTAACGTCAGACTCAGATTTTCTCTCTTGTTGAAGCTCAGATTGTTTGAGCTGATCCCATCAGCAGCAGGTGAGATACAACAATGGATGCCTGACAGGTGACTGTACTTTGATTCTCAGTCGCTCATTCTTCTCTCTTGTCCAACTGTAAATATGGCAAAGAGCTGCACTTGAATATTTAAGCACCTTTGAATCTGAACCTGAAAAGTTCCTACTGACCAGGAAATCTCTGGCCTTTGGTTCCACTGACTATCAGCTGACAGGTGTATTTTAAAGCTCCACCCAGTCTAAAGGTAGATGTCCATGTGTTTGTGATTATAAAGCAGGTCTAGGTTCTATATTAATACTGTGAAAGTATCAAAGCCTCAGTCCACAGAGAAATGCACACAGCCTGTATTCAGACACTGAGCCTTAAAACCAGCCGACAGGACTTCTGGAACTTTATGATGTCACAACAAAGCAGTCACCTTTATCCCCCTGAAGGCTGGGGTCTTCAAAATGGTTACCATATTATGCTATTGTTTTGTATTAGTTTAATCTCCAGCATATTATGGTTGTAGCGTCACTGTCCTGTCAGAACCACGTATCTCTAAAGAGTCACGTTGTCATCAGCTCAGACAAACAGCCAGTTTTCAGTCTGTGATGATGTTTTTTTCTCTCATTTATTTCAAAAAGCAGGAGAATTGTCTCGTCTCCTAAATGAAAACTTCATCCTTCACCAAATATGGAGATACAAGGTTTTCACTGGACAGGAGGGGTGTTAAAAACTGATCTGAAAGTAACAAGTAACTACAACTGTCTGACAAATGTTAGGTAGTAAAGCTGCACAAAATACAAATACTCAAGTAAAGTACAAGTACCTCAAATTTACACTGAACCACAGTACTTGAGTAAATATATTTCCTTACTTTCCTCAGCAGCACAGAGAGAGGATGAACACAGCTGACGGACTCACCTTCACCTCGAACTCAAAGTGCTCGTCCTTCCCCTGCCCGCGGAGAACGTAACGAGGAATGCAAATTTTAACGGGCTCCTGGAGTCCGTCGGCGCTCGTCCCAAGAGGACGAGAAACCAAGTGCTGCAGAGGAAGTCATCGGGAGAAAGGAACAAAAAAGAAAACAGGAAAAGAGGAGGAAAAAAGAGGAAGGGTAGGTTGAAAAATTGCAAGAATTGTTGTGAATTAATGGCTGAACTTGATTATTATTACTGAAATTGAGAATGATTTACACAACAGAACAAAGTAAGAGTCATACAAAGTTCAATCTTTATTATTCTGTTCAAACACTTGACACTATGAAATTATGAAGCTCATTATTTAGACATTATCCCTTATTGATCATGTTTCACTTGTAATCATTTATCATCATTACAAATCCTCACATTTTCTTCAAGTCATTAGACAGTAATTCTTAAAAATGCAGCTGCAGAATTGGAAACTGTGTCATCAACATCTTTCTCCCTTTGATGAAATAACCATTAAAGACCAAAAATCAAACAAGAATAAACAACAATCGTCAACATGACTAAAAACAGTAAACAGAAAAACATTCATACAAAGAAAAGGTTTTTATCTTCATTTAGTGTTTTCGTTCATTTTTGTCATGAATACGTATAAATACAGAGATTACACAGATTTCAGAGCCAATCCAAATCACACAATTACATCACAGACTGAAATGTTTAAAAAATGTTTTAAATATTTAAAAAGAACTTTCAGATGTGTCTTTTTTACTTTGGCACGATGATGAATCTCCTTTCCAGACAGTATCTCCGAACTCTTTTTCTCCATCAGATGGTCTGATCATTTCTTTCAAAGATGTGTGAAAATGAGACACTTCTGGACAGAGGTCAGTTCACTGCATTTGTACATGAATTCAGGTAAAGGCTGGCATTAGGTGTGTAACTCACATAGTACACAGATGATTAATCAAGATCACAGCTTCTGAGGTACAACCAAAGCATAATTTCCAGGAATCGCACTGATGACTGTAATCAGAGGCTGAGGGCACTTCAGCCGAGTCGAGCCCTGACTCCACCTTCTTCTCTTGAGTTTGTGGTTTTTGAGTTGTGAACACAATATCTACCACCAGGCAGTTGTCACTCTGCCTCACAACCAGGCATCTGATGTCTGATTGCTTGCGGAGTTCAAGTCCCTGGAACTGGGGCTGGACAGGGACCAGACAGGAGCCCCGTGGCACTGGGTGAAAGACGCCATCCTCCTGGAGAAGAGCTACATATGAGTCCGTCAGGAGGAACTGGAAGATGGTGTCCTGAGGCGCTCGGGTAGAGTTCTTGACCTTGACACTGGTGTAGAGCAGAGGACAAACATCAGCCAACGAGGGTTTGCCGGGACTGTCCATGTTCCCGTGGACAATGTAGAGCAGGTCTGCAAGGACCCGCTTGAACCTGGAGGTGATGTGAAGGTCACTGTCTAGAATGATGTCAGGAACACTTGATGTCCAGTCCAGAGAGAGGACCATGAGGTCATCAGACAGTAGTGGGTGACTTTCAGTCCCTTCAGAGAACTTTTCAGGAGCGAGAGCCTTCAATAAAGCCTTACAGAACTCCTGGGTAAGCTCTTTGCTGTGGGTGAAGACGGCCAAGACTGTGTCTTCGGTGCAGCCGATTAGGCGGACATGCTGTCCTCCCAAACTAATCTGGACTGTCTTGATTTCAAGGAGATTAAAATGGTGAAAAAGAGCCAAGGTGTCTTTAGAATCTGTGCCAGGTGAGACTACTGTTATGTCCTTTTCTGACAGAAGCAAGCACCCGGGCTTTGGGATGGGTTGCTTACTGTTCGCTGTTTTGAGCCAGAAGATACTCAGAGGTTTTCCAACTTGAATTTGAGGAAACAGAGATTCCAACTTTTCTAATATCTCCAGTGATGAAAGTGTCTGTAGTTGAGACAGGACCGGTGGCAGCTCGACCAGCCTCTGATAAAACACTTCAGGACTTGTGTTTTTGAAAGAGGACACAGATCCCCGAGGCTGTCCTGAGACACCAGTGATCACAGACTTGCTGGTATTCTGATGAAGACTAAGGGCGCAATCTGCCACCAAACTGACTTTATTTACTGCCCGCAAGCCAGGTTCTGGCTGTGGTTTTAGCTGCATTCGATGAATAAGTGGCAGCTCTTTGGATATCATGGTCATATACTGAGAGAGTACGATCTTCATTTCACCTGTTCCAACATTTCGAATGATGTCCCGTGTGCCCTGAAGCCTTCTACCAGCATCTTTGTACGCGTCAGACAGTTTTCCAGCAAAATATTCCAAAACGTAGTTCCTCTTGGCCGCCACTTTCTCGGCTTCTGCATCTGTGTCTTGTTTTATTTGACCATTAACACATTCCTTTGACTTCTGCTTGGATGTGACATAACCATCAACAGAGTTCTTCCGCTTTGACGATTGATCACCGGAAAGTTCTGCATCTTCTGCTTCCCCTGTGTCATGTGTTTGACGTTTGACATTTTCTTTTGAACAAGAATAAGAGCTTCCAATCACAAGCCACTCCTTCGCTCTATCTTCAACCTTTTTATCATCACAAACACAGCAGGCCGAATCGGTTCCTCTTTTCTCAGCGATATTCTCGTTTTCATCAAATCTGTTGTCCTCGGTGTTTGCCGAGTTGACGCAAAATAACTTGTCTTGTTCAGTGTCACAACGATCAAGTTCACAAACAGTTCGGCCCTCTCCTCCTAGAGCAATGTTCATTCCTCCGTGCCTCCCTGTATTTCTTCCACCATCTCTGTAAGTTTCTTCTTTTTCAATCAAGACTTCAGCTGTTGATACTAGTTTTTCTTCTCTGTGAACCTTTAAAGGGACATTTTCAGGTTCTTCCAATGCATTTTGCTCGACCTTAGGACAAGACTCTGCCTCAAGCTCCGTTGTAGAAAGGGAGCTAGACCACAACCCGCAGGGTCTCTGTGTGCACAAGGGGGGGAGTCCGTGACTACATCGTCAAGAAGGAGGTGAAGGCTCTCTGAATTATACTTAGGTCCATAATTCACCCCAATGAGAATTACAGTTCCACCATCACCAGGTGCACAGGTGGGTTGTTAAGTGATTCAAAATTAACGGTGTCACGTGGTTTGACATGCAAATTAAGTGTCTTTCTGAAAACTTTAAATTCCAATCAAACATGGGCAAAGTAGCATTTGCAAACTTTTAATTACATCTTTCTTGGTGACTGGATGGACGGTGTTTAGAGAATTCTCAAATATTGTTTTTAAGCTTCTTGCTCAGACTTCACTGAAAAAAATGCATCTGCAAATACTAATCTACCTGTGTTTGATTCCACATTGTTTAAAAAGAAATATGACATTTTTGATCCATTCAAAATGTTTTTTCTGTTTACTACTTTCCATGCAGTGGTTTGTTACCATCCTTCAGCAGAGAATGAGCTTCCTTTATATTGGTTCTTCTCAAAAATAACGGATACAACCCAAATGACGAGCAAGTCGCAAAATTTGCCACCTCTACCTTTGACTTATGCTTTCAAAATTAAAGTCAAAGCAAACTTGAGTGGCTAATATTAGCGACTGGAATTATTTTAAAAATGTGACATTTCTGTTTGGAAAATTTGGAAGATTTAAAATGGAAACCCATTCACTGTTTCCTTTAAAATTACTTTTATTTTCTAAAATCATTAGGATTCATATACAGACTGTCTGATGTAATTTTTATGATGTATTGCCATTATAAAACTGCAGCAGGATTACTGATTTTTAATGATTGATTATTAAATTTCACTGTAAAGTCTTACCTCATATTTCTGCCTCCTTGGATTAATGTTTTTCAGCTTTTCATCATCCTAAAAATAATAAAATTGAACATCAACTGATGATTTCATGATCATTAAATATTACTAACTGAATATTCTTAATCTGCAAAACAAGCAGAAATTATTTTATTAATAATCAAAAAGTTACAAATTCTATTTCATGATGATGGGAAAAAGGAACAAATTAAACAAAACCAGGATGAATAAAAATCAGGAGGCAAAGAACCCAGTGAAAAGAACAACAAACCAAACTGATTGATAGAAGTGTGACAGAGTCGATCCAGAGCCAAACTGGGGGAAATCATGCAGATTACAGAGGAGGGAAAGTCTTATTGTGACTTAAGAGCAGGCGGATCCTGGTCTTACCTCGTCTGTTAATCTAACAGAGCTACAGTCGCTAACTTCCTCCTCCTCCTGCAGGGTTAAAGAGCTAAAGATCAGTTCTACACAGAGAAGTGACACATCCTGTCACTGGACCTGGTGTTTATTCACTTTTTACTTTAAAAGGCCAAAGATGAACTCATAGTAGAAATGAACCTCCAGATGGTGATGGTGATGCTGAAATATAAACACCTACCAGCTACAGACAGAACTGGTCACTGCTGTTAAAGGAGCGGTTGTTCTGAATGGTCCAGTTGTGGCCTGTTTTTGTTTGAACAGGCCTCTCTCTGAACCGTTCTTTAAAAACCAGCCCGTAGTTCAGAATTTAAAGATGTTTTTTCTGTCCATAATTGCAAACTGAACACAAGACATGTTCAGAAAGTTGACATCTATTAATCATTGATTATTTTCTGAACGTATTGTCTATAAAAAGGTAATTAAATTGTTAAATGTTACAGTTGTCTTAGTTAAAAAAAAAACAAAGATATTCAGTTTACTAATGTTTGACAAAGAAAAGGATCAAATTCTCACAGTTGATAAACTCAACGAGTAAATGTTTCACATTTTGCTTAAAAAATGACTGAAACTGTTGATTGATTATCAAAATAGTTGCTGATAAATTTTATGTTGATGCACTAATTAATTAATTGACAAACTGTTGCAGCTCCGACAGAATTTAGACTTTAGGGCTGCAACCAATGATTTCTCTTCTTAATTCATCTGCTGATTAATCAATCAGACCCAAATATGTCCACGCTGACTTTGTCTTTTTCTGTCTGGCCAACAGTCCAACAACCGACAGAGACAAAAACACACAATATTTTCACATCTGAGAAACGGGGACCAGAAAAAAATTTTGTTTGGACATTGACTTGAACTGTAAATTGATCATTAAAATAACTGCTGATTAATTTTCTGTCACTGTGTAAAGATGCACTGAATGAGTGAAGGTCTGGTCTGAATGCTGAGCTGTGAAAACTCTGCAGCACCTTAATGAAACCCTGCAGGTTAAATACAGTGACAGAGTAATGCAGAGTGTGGGACAGGTCTTACCCTGAGAGATTCACAGGACAGAGACAGATCCATGTTGCTGCCGCCGTTCAGAAGGTTCATCTTACGTAACCTTCGCTGGACTTCCTCTTCGATGTACGCATTTAATCTGACAAATAATATTTTTTAAAAACGTGATAAGAAGCTGAACAGTTGGTTTAAAGATCAACCTTCTATTCCAGGTCATCAGCAATAAAACTTTATGAGACTTGTATGGCACAAGTGACAAAGAAACAAACTTAAAAAGACGTCACACAATAAAAGGAAAACAAGGAAATCAAGTGTCACTGCAGAAACTGTATTTCTTCCTGGGACAGACACAGAAGATGGGCCTGAGCACGGAGCCCTGGGTAAAGACAGGATGTTGAAGAGGTTGTGTGGCGTACCTGTCGTCTGACAGCGGCAGCAGAGTGTTCAGACTCTGGATGTGACTGACCGGAGAGCTGCTGTGACTCGTCTTCTCCTCGTTACTGATGGAGTGAGTCCTGTTGTTCTCTTCCCCTTCACTGATCCTCTGCCTCAGCTTCTGGATCTCCTGCTCCACCCTGAAAAAAAAAAAAACACACCGACGAGACACTGAGCTCAGGTTTGTGCAGCAGCAGAACTAAAATCTGCCAATTTCTTCTGTCATTTTATTTCTCTCTTCTCCAGTTGTGTCGGAACAAACAAGCTGCTGCATCCTGTCAGTCTCTCCTCCAGTAAAACACCTTTTTCATTTGATCAAGTACAAACACAAACAATTAATGTGGTAATTTCATTATTTATTCATTAATCTTCTTTAATGCACAGGGTTATGGTTCTTAATATTTTCAGTCTCATCTTTCCCTCCACAGCTGCTCAGCACAGCCTCTAATATCTCGTCAGTTTGTCTTTGACATTTGAAAATTGAACAGTTAACCTGGTTAATTTAACTCAATTATAACTAAGTTTAATCTGTTATGGTAAATTGTATGTTTGATGTCTGACCTCTGCTGGTCCAGGTCAGTCCCACTCAGGTTCCTCTGGACCGAGCTCTTGTGTCTCTGCTCCTCGGCGTCGGGCTCCAGGGAGACGCTGCGCCTCAGGGCCGAGTGCCTCCTCTCCAGCCGGGCTACCGCCTGCTCCATCGCCTCCCTCTGCTGTTTCTCCTTCGATTCCAGGATCTCCTTTTCCTTCCTCCTCACCTTCTCCTCCTGCCGGGCCACGTTGGCGGTGAACTCGTAGGTCTCCTGGAGCTGCTGGAGCTGCTGAGCACTGTGCCAGTGGAGGTTCAGTTTCTCCTCCTTGTCGTCCAGCTCCTTCTCCACCTGGTACAGCGTGTTGTCCAGTCCCGGTGGACTGTCACAGTTCCCGTTGCTGCCTCCGCTGCTGCGCTCCAACATCTCCACGGCTCTCAGCTTCTCCTCAGCCAGCGCTGGGAGGAGGCAGTCGGCCACGCTGGCCAGCTGCCACTCCTTGAACTGCAGTCGGTGCTCCGCCTGTTTGACCAGCTGCTCCTCCTGGCACACGGCTGTAGCGTCCTGCGCCCCCTTCTCCTGCGTCTCTTTCAGCTGCTGCTCTCTTTCTTTGAGGCTGTGGGTGAGGAGCAGCACCGTGTTACGCTCAGCAGCGACCTCCTTCTCCAGGCGCTCCCTCTGCTGCCGTAGCCCCTCCTCCAGCAGGCCCAGCTCCTTCACCTGCGCCGCCTTGAAGTCCGTGAATCGAGCCTGAGCAGATCTCGCCTCTTTGCTGGCATCCTCCACATCCGGCCGCTCTCCGGCCTCTTTGGCACGGAGGAGCGCTCCTCTGATCTCGCCCAGTGCTCGGCGCTCCTCCTCCAGGCGGCGGGCATCCTCCCGGGTCAGCAGCGTGGTGGCTGCCTCATGTTTCTCCCTCAGCTGCTCCTCCAGCCTCCCCACCAGGCTCAGCTGCTCCCGCTCCTGCTCCTCCAGCCGCCGCCGTTCAGCCTCCAGACGAACCTTCTGCTCCTCGCGCTCCCTCTTCAGCCTCTCCAGCTCACGGTAGATCTCGGTCTGCTCCACAGCCTCCTGCTGCCGCCGCTGCTCCTCGTCCTGCTCCTCCTCTGCCTCACCCTCCTGCTGCTGGTTGTGCAGCTGCCGCCTCTGGAGCGCCACCCCCTGGATCTCTGAGCGCCTCTCCTCCTCGAAACGCTCCTTCTCAGCCAGGAAGTCGCGCAGGCGGCTCTCGATGTCCTGGCTGCGGCGGCGGAGGCTCTCCTCCTGATGGAGAATTCGCTGATGCACCTCCTCAGACTCTTTGCGCTGACTCTCCACCTCCTGCTGGAGGCGCTCCAGCTCCGCCTTCTCGCTCTGCTGCTTTGCCTCCATCTCCTTGATCAGCCTCCTACAGCAACGACACACACACAAAGTACTGGTCACATGGTACATCCAACCATCTCCATGACAACTGAGCACAGTGTGTCTGCTGATGAAGGCCACAAGATGGAGGTGATTTGTCTGAGGATTATTCAACAGTCTGTGAATCTGTGAATAAAACATCTTCCACAAATACAAAAACTAAATATATGAGCTGACAGAAAACAGAAGCGTTCATACGTTTTATCGATTCACAAATAAATGAACTTCAACAGGTGTTTGTGAATCAATTTTCTATTTGTGAACCGAAGAATCTTTTGAGGGACAAACTTTCCACCCGTCTGAACTAATATCCACTTCCTGTCGACCTGTCAACGCCATTTCTGCTTTTCATATTTTTTATTCTGGAATTTGTGTATTTCTACGATAATTTTGTGAATTTAAAATGTACTTTTTTTGTATTTGTGGAAGGTATTTCATATTCAGATTACACACTTACCAAAAACTGATAAACAGATAACAGTCAGCCAATCAGAAGAGAGGCTCAGATCCTCTCTTCTGATGGAGATCAACACTTCAGATAAAACTGGAGAAAAGTAAAATGTGCTTTAAATAAAAAATTTTAATGAGAGAAACCCAGTTGCTCCTACATGTTCACATCAACGAATCAGCTGACGTCTGAATCTGTTTTTACATTTTGAGAAAATATAGACTCTTGTACCTTTTCAACTCCAGTTTCTCCAGCTCCTCTCGCTGCTGTCTCTCAAACTCCAACCTGGGAAAACAAAGCCTCCATCAGCATCCTCATTTTCATCAGAAGAAGAAGAGCTCACACATCAGACAACAGGACTAGTAAAGCAGGTGGAGGCAGCACTCGACATGTAAAAGGACAAGCTTCAGATGAAATGTCAGGCAGTGTGGAGAAAATGAAAAGTTTTCTACTCTGACGTCAAACAGACAAAAGCAGCAGCAGGGTGACGAGCAAAATTCAAAACAAAAAAAACAAACAAAAAAACAGACAATGAGGGTTCAGGTTGAGAGACTGGACGAGTCAACACGTCTTTGTGTCACAAACGGGACAGTTAGACAGGAAGTGGACGGCTGAGTCTACCTGAGGAAGACGGGGCCCTTCTCAGTGAAGAGACTGTCAACAGGACAGGGTGGACAGAGTTAATACAGGACAGGAAACTGTTTCATAATCTGAACACTGCTCACAGATCGTTCTCCTCTGGATAAAGTACAAGAAACACAACCAGAGAAATCTCCACCTACAGTTAAACATGAAAATTATTCTTCAATCACTTCACTTAAACAGAGGGGAAACGGTTATCAGTTCATCCTCATTCACATCACATTTCATCACAATCCAGATATATGAGCGGCACAGAGCTGACGGTCTGTCCCGAGTCTGTCCCGAGTCCCGAGTCTGTCCTGAGTCTGTCACGAGTCCTGAGTCTGTCCCGAGTCTGTCTGGAGAGCGGCAGCGGAGGAAAGCTCTCGTTTGATGGTTCGTCCTCTGGGGAGCAGGAATGTGCTCAGTGAATTTCATGTAAATCAGAGCATTAGATTCACTGGTGAAATATTAAAGAGGAGGACACGTCAACCAAACCATCAGGGTTTATCCTCTGAGGATAATTAATGTCCACAGTTAACTCCCCAGTAAAAGTCTGGTGTTACTCTGTCAACAAATCCCACAAGCAGATTCAAACCAACACAGATAAATTTGTTTGTCATTTATTTCAAATGGATAAAGTCATATTTCACTGCGGAGCAGATTTTCTCATCCACAGAGCTGTGTAGTGTTCAGTTATTTGTCAGTAGCACTTGATATCATTTCCTTACACTCTGACAAAAGCTGTTTCCATTAACCTGATAACTGCTCAGTACTTCACTGTGAATCCTCAACTGTCTCACTTTGGTGAAATGCTGCATCGATGCAGATAAACTGACTGGATCTGCTGCCTGAAAAGCATCAGCTGAGTCCTGGGGGGCGTTTGATGCAGGGGGGGGGGTGCACTGCAGGCTCCGTCATCACATGCAGCTGAGGTGGTTCCTGTATTTACTCACCCGGGGTTGTAGAGCATCACAGTGGACAGGTTCTCACAGGACTTGGACAGATCCGTCATGGACAGGCTGAATGTAGAGAGCAGGCCACTCTGAGGGGGAACAAGTCAGAGGTCAGAGGTCACAGGAACAGGCTCATTGTTTCACCTGGTCACTGTGCAGTTTCCTGATGTGAGGTCACAGAGTTTCTTGGTACTTGAGCCATTTAAGCCTCAAATATTTTTAGGGACATGAAGAAAAATGTCCAAGTGTTTTTAATAAAGACGCTAAAGACGCCACACAGTTGTCAGGTCTGTGCAGACGTCTGCTGGTTTCTCTCTGAGGCTTCATGAGGCCTCCACACAGACTCACACCTTTCGTTTCTCCCTCAGCTTGGCCGCCTCCTTCGGATGGTTGAAGCGGAACATGTTGGTCCTGCCGAGCAGAATAACAGCACCTGCACCGCCACAGAACAAACACGTTCATTTCTACGCACAGAGCAGCTTAAAGTGAAGACAGACGATGTTCCTGACGTTCACTCCTCACCCTGGTTGAGCTGCGACGGCTCCGTCACCTGGACTCCGTTCACTGAACACTGAGCTCCGCCCAGAGGCACCAGGGTCACCGTGCCGTTCTGGTTCTCAAACATACAGTGCTCACTCTCCAGGTCCAGACCGTGCAGGACTGTGACAGGTGACAGGTTTCATCAGTCTCCTCAGCTTGTTACAGACAAAAAGATGTTCACACTGAAATATTCAAACCTGAGGCCGACTCCTGTTTTCACCATCAGGTCAGATTAACAGCAGCTCCAGTCTGTCTGTGTTAGTTCAACATCTCAAAAACTACGAACTAGTTCAGATGTTGTGCCACAGAACATTTTACCCTGTGTCTATCACATGACTGTGTGTTTAGATTTAGATGAATCTGTGTTTTATTGTGGGAACAGACGGTACAACAGACGGATGGATTCACTCACTGATGTCCTGCTCTGTGGACGCGTCCTCTCTGCCCACATACGTCCGTCCCTCCTGAGAACAAAACAAACATACAGGTCACACAAACACACAGCAGGACATGTCATTCTGCTCCGGTGAATTCATCAAGGATCGTGTCCTAATGTGATTTGTAATTAACAGATGTACTTTCCTCCGCTCTGTGCTGTTAGATTTAAAATAATGTTTTCTGATGTTTCGTCAAGGCTGTTAAAGCTCCATCCAGTCTAAAGGTAGATGTCCATGTGTTCGTGATTATAAAGCAGGTCTAGGTTCTATATTAATACTGTGAAAGTATCAAAGCCTCAGTCCACAGAGAAATGCACACAGCCTGTATTCAGAAACTGAGCCTTAAAACCGCCGTCAGGACTTCTGGAACTTTGTGATGTCACAACAAAGCAGTCACCAAGAGGCTCAGATCCTCTCTTCTGATTGGCTGACTGACCTGTTGTCACTAGCTCGACCCTTCACCAGGTTCAACATAAAACTCAAGAATGGCTGACCTGAGCTCCAGAGAGAAGCCTGAGAGAGGAGATGTAAAACTACACTGAGATGGTTTTTGGTTCTTAAAACCACACATTTATCTTCTGGTGGAGATCAGCTCATATGGACCTTTAATGTTCTTTCAGTCTCATGTATAAAAACCCTGAAGATTTTTTTTCCTCCCATGATGTTTAGTGGAGAGAATACTGTTAACAGTAAATTGTTAGGTTTGGGTGAACTAGTGGATTTCTGGCTCTGTCCACCAGCTGATGTCCGACCTTCAGGTGGTACAGGATGATGCCGGTGCTGAGGAGGTCGTCGTCAATGCCGATGAGGTGAGGCAGCTCCGAGTCCAGCACCACGCCGATCCCCTCCTTCCTCAGAGCCAGAGTCTCCTCCTGCAGACACGTTTTTCACAGTTAACAACTGAACTGAGGAATTAATCAAAATCATGAGGAAATGAGAAACTCTGAAAGACAAACTAATTACGTCCAAGTACACAAACAGATCTGAGACTGAAACACAGCCATGTTTCACACGCTGCACCTGGAGGAGACACAAACACAAACTTCTCACCTTGAGGATGTTCTGCGTCTCGTTCCATTTGTTAGTCCATTCTTTGGTCAGCTCCAGTACCTGTAACAGCAGAGCAAAGATCAACACACGAAGCCACATGAACATCGAGCTTCAGGCTGCAGGTGGAGACGCTGAACAGACTCACTCTGGCTTCGTTCTGGTGCAGTTTCTCCTCCATGCTCAGAGCAGTGGGTGAATCCAGGAGAGCGATCTGACAGACACACAAACACAAACACACAAACAGGTCAGAGACAAACTCCTCATCAGTCATTTTTAGTCTTGAACTGACACTTTCAGGTGAATGAACTGCACTCAGCTTTTCCAGTCGGATCGACCTCAAACAGATTTACACTGCAACACATTCACCCATTCACACTGGTACACTGATGGAACAGCCATCAGAGACAGTGTGGGATTCAGTATCATGCTCTGGGCTCCCTCCCTCCCTTCAGTTTATCTGACGTGGAGACAGAGCAGCAGTGATGTCCCCCGCCCCGTCCAGAGGAGGTAGCAGCAGGCTCTCAAACTCCACCCCTCTCTGTGGCAATAGTTAGTTTTGTTTACCTGGTTACCCTGAACCAGCAGAGCTTTCAGTCGAGCAATTTCAGCCCGCAGTTCTCTGATCAGCCTGACGTTGGCATCCTCGTTGATGGTCGGCTTGTTGATGATGTTCTTGGCTCTGTTGGCGTAGCGCAGAGTGCTGAGGGTCTCGCCGTAGTTGACGTCTGCAGGGGAAATGGCTGCGACGAGAATCGATTTAAACAGAGTTACATCATAATCACAACATTCAGAACATCTGCAACATTCAGCATGTTGTTAAATGTTTGCTTCGCTGCTCACTGGCGATCATGATGGTCTTGGCGTTGCCGCCCAGGCTGTCTTTCAGCAGCCACGTCAGTACCGAGTCTCTGTAGGGAACGAACAGCGACTTCTTCTTCAGGTTGGTGTTCACGCCGTCTTGCGTCATGTCAGCTGCACAGAAGCAGGAAACACACCCGTCAGTCAGTCAACACAACACACACTGTGTCTCCTCTCAGACGTTTAAACCGGAGGCTGAAGTTTCTGACTGAAACTAAAACAATATTTACAACGATTCAACATGAGTTTAACTGTGTCACATCATTTTAAAAACATGTCAGAAACTGAAGACCGACCTAGAGCAGAGATGACGTTGCCCAGGGTGACCAGGGACTTGTTGATGTTCCCTCCTTCTTTCAGTCGGACGCCGGTGGCTCCAGTGGCGTCGGCTCGCTCGCTTCCAGCCAGATCGACCAGGTGGATCTTACTGACTGTCTCACTGGGCATCTCCGCGTCAAACTTAGCCTGACAGGGATCAGACAGAGTCGGTATTTATTACTGACTTCCTGCCGTCACTTTGTTAACACAGCTTATTTGGAAACATGTTTCAGATGAAAACTTCATGTCAACAAAGCTTCACTGAACCTCACTTCAAAGTAAAAGTATTTTTAAGTACATGGGTTCTCTTTCCTCTCTGAGGTCAGGGGGTCGTCTCTGACCTGAGTGAAGTTGATGGTGAAGATGGCGTGTGAGCGGCTGCTGACGTCGTTCATGCCGGTGCTGGCGGTGGTGCGGTTGATGTTTCCGGCATCCATCAGCTCCTCCACGTCGCTGTAGTTCTGCACCAGGTGTTTGGACAGATCTGAGATCAGGAGGGAGGAGCAGAGGTCAACACACGTCTCAGGACCCGCTGAGGAGACGCATCACTTCATTTTATTTAATTTTCTTTTTATTTTCTTTATTTATTTTACTGGAAGTTATTTTACTTCCTTTTCTTAAGTTTTCAGATTTTTTTTTTATTATTTGTGTGTGAAGCATTTTGTAACTATTAGCTCTGTATAAACAAATAATAATATATGGAACGTGTCCTGAGATGTGGCCGTCGACAGAGATCACACAGCAGGAAGTCAAAAAGAACAAGCTCCGGCAGGCAAAGAGAATCAAACCTGGACCATGTGAATTTAAAGAAAAAGAAAAAACACGACACACCAACACAGTTTAGACCCTGGTGTGTTTTACCTTCTACGTAGGGTCCATCTTTCGGGTGCTCCCTGACTCTCAGGTTGTAGGTCTGAGTGGATTTCCTCCTCAGCAGGTCTCTCACCCTCTCGTTGTAGATCTCCAGGTAGCTGAAGACAAACATCAGTCAAAACGTCTCTAGTTGCTCGATGTTAATGTTTAAATTGAATATGAAAAACAATTCAACTGTGTCCCCCTCAAATCGAACCATCAGTGTGAGTGAAGATGTATTAACAGACGTTTATGTCACATGACATCATATCTGAGGTAACAGCCACAGATGTTTCCTGTGCCTTGCTCAGGTGAGTCCAGGTGCAGACTCACTGTGAGACGTTTTGATTTTCTATTCTTCATATTGGAGTTAATGTAATAACAGCAGCAGCCACATACACATCCCAGCTGTCATTACTCAGGTACAGTTCATCCCACTCAGCTCTTAGAACATGGCAATCTTTGCAACATGACATAAACAGGGTTTTACTTCTTGTCCAGGTTTTATTTTAAGGAACCTTAACTCAGACTCAGACTAACTCAGAAGTAAAATCTTGACGACAGCAGCTGACTCATTGTTGTCTAATAAAATCCTGATGATGTGTCAGCAGCAAAATGTTGATTTATTTATACAAACTTGAATAGAATAGAATCAATAGAAACTCCACGGTGCAGGAGTCTGGTCTCACCTGACTTCTGTACGAAATGAAGCTTCATCCCATCGAGTGGCCTCTGAGATCCGGCTGAACAAACCCTCACAGATCCTCGGGATCAGACCTGCATCTCCCTGAAACGAGATCACGGCCCCGGGCTTCAGTAAGAGCAGCATCAGTCCCTCCTCTGGTTCACAGCTCAGCTTTATAGTTGTAACTTTTCCAAACAGCGGTTGAGGTAACTCTGATGTTTTCCATCTCATTTCATGTCATTTTTTAAGGGAGAACACCAAATATTGACCCATTGCAGCTTCTGCAATGTGAGGATTTACTGCTCATCTTTGTGACGTGTCACGGTAAAGCTTCTGGACCAAACCTGGCGTCTGAGGACTTCATGATGGCTGAGGGAACTTCACACTGTTTTCTGATATTTTACAGACAAACGGTCAAACTGACCTTAAGGAAATAATCAACTGATTAATCATTAATGAAAATAATCTCCACTGTGTTTTAAACTGCAATTGAATTATGATTGAGATCCACTGTCCTCAGCAGGGAAGATAAAACCCCGTCAGACAACAGACCTCCTACACATCAGGCACCTCCTCTGAAACCTGTGATGATCTCATGTAAACTGCTTCATCAACGCCGCCCAATAAAGAAAGTGTATTTACTCCCCTCTCATACCAGTCTAATCTCTGCAGGTCTACAGGCAGTCCATCTGATAATCCAGCTCACAGCCGAGTGCAGATAAGATCCAACCAGCTCGACCCTTCACCAGGTTCAACATAAAACTCAAGAATGGCTGACCTGAGCTCCAGAGAGAAGCCTGAGAGAGGAGATGTAAAACTACACTGAGGTGGTTTTTGGTTCTTAAAACACAGATATATCTTCTGATGGAGATCAACACTTCAGATAAAACACTGGAGAAGGACCTGAAACTAGGACCTGGTCAAGTTTGTCCTGACTGGAATCCAACAGAAAACCTTTGGAGGGTTTTAAAGTGGAAGCAGCTTTATCCTTTCACTGAGTCAGTACATTTCAAGTGACAAAACTAAGGCCTTTCTCCTTCGAGGGCCTGTGCAGTGGGGGTTTCTGACTCCACACTGATCATTTGAGAATGAGTCAGTCGACCTCGGAGCCTCTGCTGGTGACTGACAGATCGATTGTTTCTGCTTATCACGGTGTCAGAGGTCACTGTGAAGTCTTTCTAGATAAGAACATCTGACTGTGAATGTTAAACGTGTCTGGAGCTGTGTCTCACTGGATTTCCCATCATGGTGTAGGACTTCCCCGAGCCGGTCTGACCGTAGGCGAAGACGCAGGCATTGTAGCCCTCGAACGCAGCTTTCAGGACGTCAGTGCCCAGATCTCTGAAAACCTGCAAACGAAACCAGGAAAAATGTTCTTAGTTCTGCTGGGTTCTCTTTAAGGGTCTGTGGACATGTGAACTGGTGCACGAGATCTGAAAACCCTTCTCTCCAGACTCTACGCTCACATGACTGAGTGTCAGTATTGATGTTGCAGAGCTGTGATGTGACGTCGAGTCCTGAGTAAACACAGTCTATCAGCAACAAGCTGCTTCGACTGAGGACAAGAGTTTAACAAATCCTCCAACGTCTGACCCCAAATCCAAACCTGTGTTACATTAATCAGCCAAAAAACAAGCAGGGAGGATTTACAGAGCAGCCTCCATTAACCCTGTGAACCCTGCAGAGTGTCGACACGGCCACTGCACAACAACAACAACAACAATTATTTAAAAATTCAAAAAACAAAGTTACAAAGTTCTGAAACAGGATAATCATTTTAAAAACTAGAATTCAGGCAGTAAAACTAGATATTTAAAATAAAACTAATATATACTATACTATATACTGATAAATACTTTATGTTATGGTTTGAAAATAGAGATGAAACAGTGTAAAAATGTAATATCACAATTACAGTAACCAAAATGATCAGTTATCAATATTATCTGTTTTGGTAAAATGTGCTGAAAATAACAAGTAATAAATCATTTCACAAGTGAAAACAATAAAATAACCACTTCACCCCTGAGAGCATTTTACAGATTCACGTCCCTGTGGTTATGAACTTCTGCTCTGTAATCCTGCTGTGGGAAATAAAACAAACAAACATTCACCTTCTCCTGGGAGACGAAGGCGGAGCTTTTACAGTCCGTCGAATCATAGGAGAAGTCATACGTGAAGGTTTTGGTTCGATCCCTCATCGAGTCTCCAGCTACGCCATCAGGGATCTTAGGGAATCACAACACAAAATGTGAATGACCCAAGTTCATCTACAAGGACGTTGAGATCATTTCAAAGCTTAAAAACAGACAGACCTTCAGGTTGGTGATGGAGGTTTTGGTTCCTTCCATCTCAATGATGCATTTTGCGGTCAAGTCCTTCTCCCTGTAAAAGACCAAAAACCTGAATTTATCTTCCTACAAAATGAACATGTGTCAGTTACTTCAGTTTCTGTGACGATTCATTTAACAGGTTCCAGTGTTTTTTTGTTGTTGTTGTTGTTTTTTTTTGGTTTTTTTTTTTTTTTTGGGGGGGGGGGTCATTTTCCAGAATTTGATCGTTTCAGGTTCAGATTCATGTTTTGTCCATTAACAGAATGTGAGATACCAGAGGACCATCTGGATCTGAGCCTCTCTTCTGATTTACTTTTATTTTCATAATCAACTAATCTTAAAATCTTTTTTTAATTAGTAATTTAGGAAACATCAAAAAATTTCCCTCTCAACTTCACAGTGACCGAAGGCAATGTTGTCAAATTTTGTTCAACCAACATTTCAAAAGCCAAAAATATTTAGTTTATAATAATTCTCACATCTGACAAACTGGAGTCAGAGAGCATTTAGCATTTTTTCAATAGTTTTGCGATAAAAATGACTTCAGCAAATAATAAAATGATTAAATTGTCAGCTGATTGACTAATCAGTTAATCATTTCTGCTCTTGACTTAAATTTTCTGCTGTTTAACCTGAGCTTATATGATTGAAAATGCCGGAGACATCGACTGAAAGTCACTTTAATTGCTACATCTTCTCATTTTCAATGGTCTTTATTTTGCTGACGTCAATAAAATCCACATGACTGAAGCGGAACCGTGTCAGCGACATGTTTGCTCAGTCGTGTGTGATTTTCTGTCTCCACCCCTGTTTGTTCTCAGGCTTCACAGCATCTTTAGTGCGTCAGAACAAAGCAATAACAGAAGACACCTGATGCCTCTGCAGAAACTTTCAACTCAAAAAGTCTTTGAAAGTCAGATTTGACCGAGTCTGTACCAGCCGTGTTCCACAGGACAGGAAGGTGTCTGTTATCGTAGTGCAACACAATAACTCTACAACACGTTATATAAGACTGTGCGCTCATCATGAGTCGGTCATAAAATGGATCCGCTTAACACAGACGCATGAGACTGCTCAGACAATGTGTCAAGGGTTGTTGGAGCAAAGTTTATTGTAGGGCTGCAAAGAAAATTACCTATTTTCTTGATCAATTAATAGGACAGTTGTTTTCTGATTAATAATTTAAAACTTATCATTGCAATTTCAACTGGCTAAAGCTAACTTTTTAAATGTTGTTTTATCCAACAAACAGCGAAACACTCAAAGATATTCCATAAAGGTATTCAACTGATAGCAGCGAACTAAAATATTGTACAGAAGCTGGAACCAGTGAACTTTCTGTCAGTCTACTAAACTACATTAAGTTTTGAACAATTAAAAAAAACATATACTAAACTAATAATGTTACAGTGTTGAGGAAACAAAATGAATTAAACAGGGCAGTGAAACTAGAATCCTAAACTCCAAACTGGTGAAGTTTGTAACGATCAGAAACAGAAACATGCATCAGATCCTCACAGTTAAGAAACTGAAACCACAGGATTTTGACCTTTTTGCTTGAAAAATCATTAAAATAATGAATCATTCATCAGTTGCAGATCAATAACTGCTTCAGCTGGAACTGATAAAGCTGTAGAAACCATCAGGGATGTGTCCTGCAGGAAAATAAACTTTTATTTTACATGTCCCTGAAGATAAAGTTAGTTTCTCAGTTTGTCTTCTTGAATCCCTGCAGCAGAAACTCACCGCACCTGCTCTGCCTCTCAGGTACAAACAGGTGTAGACACGTCGTCAGTCTGGACTTAAATACCTGCTGCTGTTTCACACACCTGTTTTCACCTGGCTGACCCGAAGCTCCAGGGCCACAGGTTAAACGAGCTCACATTGAATCTCATTATTTGGCAGTAATAATAACGTTTAGGGCGTCTGCCGGTGTAAACACAATAATGTCTGAGTCGATTAATGAGATTTAACCACACACAGCGGCTACGTCTGAGCCAGTTAGCATCACAGTTACTCCAATCTGAAATTACAACAACGGGTAAACAACAGGTAAAAACCGTGTTAACTCACCGCCTGTTCATGGGCCTGACCCGGACAGCCACCCGAACCGATGCCATTGCACATCCCGCTGTTGTCCGCCCTGTGTGGCCGGTCGGTCCGGTCAGCTAGCCTCACGGCGAGCGGCGCTGCCTTTTAACGGCTAACAGCTAACGGCTAACGGCTAACGGGCTGTCAGGAGCCGCGGCGGGATAAAGAGGGCAAAAGTCACAGAGATAACCGCGAAACTGCACACGAACTGAACGGGCCGTGGAGGCGGGGGAGGGGGCGAGGGGTGGAGGGGCGCCGCCGCGGACAGATGTTATCGTGGCCCGGTGGCGCCGCGTCGCTGCCCCGGTGTGAACCGGCTCTGCTCCATAGTTACTGCTGAGCAGCCGCTAGCTGTTAGCATCCGCTGGTACAAACATGACCCTGGGACGGAGGCCGGGAGGACACAAACGTCTGGAGCGGGCATGGATTATAAGACACAGATAAGGTTTTATAATTCACCCAGGGAGTTGGAGAAAAGGGATGTTAACAGGGAGAGAGTGTTTTTACATCTTAGTAGAAATGTACATTAGCGAACAATGTACAGTGGTGGTGGAACATAACAGTCACTCAATTTTCCAAGTACTTGTACTTCACTTGAGTATTTTTATTTTGCTACTTTATACTTCTACTCCACTACACTTAAGATGCAACAGCTGTACTTTTATTTGACAGTTTAATTATAAGTTAAAGTCCAGATTAAGATTTTACATTTAAAAAATGTGATGAGCTTATAAAATACAATAAATCTGTGATGTTACCGACAGTAACAACATTTTTTGCTTGTGACCATGAGATTCCACCAAACAGGCATTACCCTAAACTGCAATCTTAATATGGTTTTACTTCATTTTTCATTTCATCTGTTTGAGGCTCAAAATGGTAAAAGCCTCAGAAGACTTCTCTACTAAATAAATAATCTTACCACCCCTCAAATTTATCCTGAGTGAAACTGTCCAATCTTAAATAATTACAAATAGCTCCACCTGACCAGTGACAACAGTAAAAATGTTACTTACTAAATGCTTCATTAGTATTAACAATTATACAATTATATAAAAATATAATATCGTGTACCTTCATTTCTGATCTAAAGGATCAGTGTGAGGACCTGGAGGTTCCCCTACACCATGTGGAGAGAAACAAGAAAAACTTTGGATTCATACATTACCTTTATATTTGCGTATGTAAATATAAAATCTAACAAATGAAATTAAAAGATGAGAAGTTGAGAATTCAAATGTGTGAATTATTTGGACTGTTTATTAAAATGCGTGCGTTGCAGTTCCCCTCCTGACCTGCCGGTGGCGGGAGAGGACGGGCGGCGTCAAAGCAGCGCGACGCCGTGTTTCCTGTTGTACATGAGCGGTGTGAGCGGAGAGGAGGTGAGTTTTATGTCTATTCACATTTTTCTTATAATCATCGACCTGCAGCTCGGCTCCGGAGCCCGACAGGTGATAGTCACACGTATAATAGATATATATATAGATTCTTTCCAACACCACCGAAGCACCGACACCGCTTAGCTAACTAAAGCTAACTACCGCTAAGCTAACGTTATGAATGAAAACATCGAACGCAAAGCTAACGCAAGCTAGCATTAGCTTCAAGTGAGCCGCTAAGCTGATGAACAAACGTAACTTTTACTTATAAAACTGTTGGTGTCAGGAGGGTAAAGGCAGCATGTCTGCTCTGTCTAACATGGGACAGGGAAAAGTGGAGGCTAATAAGTTCGTGATCTGAAACATCAGTTAATTTAGTTAATATTTTTCATCATACCTTCAGTTAGCAGCATGTTTTGTGTTGTTACTGCAGTGATTGAAAGTTTAATACTGATATTTACAGTTAGACCTAAAGTGAACTTTAACATGTAGAGGTTAAATGTGCTCTGTTGTTGTTTCCTCAGTCTCCACCATGGATATCAGACCTAACCACACAATTTACATCAACAACATCAATGACAAAGTCAAGAAAGAAGGTGAGTGTGCATTTATTCACCTTCTCAGGCCTGGAGGGTGAATTTATCTGTCTATAATGATGTCAAATTATTTGATGGTGAACAAATAGAGATGTGGTAACAGCAATACAGCTACTGATTGAACTGGTAATTGCTTTAAAAATCACTTCATGAGTTTAAAATGAGCATAAGCCATTTTCAACCAGCTGAAACTGAATGTGGTGTTTTGTGTCTGCTGCAGCAAACACATCTGCTCTGTAAATCTGAGTTAACCTGTGAGAAGGAAATCAGAAACCAAAATGGAGAAATTTATAATTTATTTTTTGGTTTGATACTGTTCTGGTATTTATCTATGTAGGTTCATGAATTTTCCTAAAATCGTCTGTATGAATTGAGTGGAACATTTTACAGCACATAATAAACTTTCACTTGTCTGCCTGTCACTTGTAAATGAAATCACCTTCATCTGACGATGCAGTGTCACATTTCCTCCTGACTTTGTTTTGGAGGAAACAGACTTAAAAAATAAACCATTGCTCTGTGTCTAAATGACCTCAAATATGCCTGTGACTTTTCTCATAACTTTTGGCTGACATATATATAGGTGTCAATATATGTGATCAGCTATTTAATAATTGATCAATCACTTTTAAAGCCAAACTGTCAAACCATCTCTATTGTAAGGATTTTCTGTTTGTTTTATTTATAATTGCAAACTGAATATTTGGGTGTTTTTTTTAGGACTGTTCATTGCCCAAAAAAATATAATCTAATAATTTACTTGAAAAAAAATCATTGGCAGATTAATGAACAATGAAAGATAATGATCAGTTGCAGCTCTACTAGAGCTACATCACTGTCATGTCTGAAGTGTACTTGTCATTGTGTAGTTGTAGCGCCGAGAAGACGATCAAACTTGACTATCTAGAGGAAGTAAAAATCGTAACAAGGTTTCCGTAGGTGAACCTGTGGAAGGATCATTACCGTTTCTCACTGAGTGGCCTCAGTGGTTGTATTGCCTCCGTCAGACACGGTGTCTCAGCCTCCTGACGGTTTGTGTCGACCTCTGTCTGTTTGTCGTCCTCCTGCAGAGCTGAAGCGCTCGCTCTACGCGCTCTTCTCTCAGTTCGGTCAGATCATCGACATCGTGGCCATGAAGACCATGAGGATGAGGGGGCAGGCCTTCGTCGTCTTTAAAGAGCTCGCCGCCGCCACCAACGCACTGAGGCAGCTGCAAGGCTTCCCCTTCTACAACAAGCCCATGGTAGGCTGAAGAGAACCACACTGTGCTCACAACCATCAGCTGGACGTTTTAGTTTCACCTTTAGCCGTGTGCTGTTCTGACCTGACGCCACAGCTCTGTCGTGTTGTTGACATTAATCCTCACCCTCATGAAACATCACAAGGCAGCTGCAAATATCTGTGTGAAATAGAAACACTTCAGCATCGTTGGCTTCTCTCTGCTCTCAGAGTGAGGCCAGGCTTTAACTGACTCCTGTCCTGTTGTTTCCAGAGGATACAGTACGCAAAGACCGACTCCGAGGTCATCGCCAAGGTGAAGGGCACCTACGGTGACAAGGAGAAGAAGAAGGAGAAGAAGAAGAAAGCTCAGGAGCCGGCAGCGAACCTCACAAAGAAACCTGCAGTGGTGAGTTTATAAAAGCTGAACAGTGATGACGTCATCGTTTTCATTGTAGCACAGTGGTTTTCTATGTTTTACAATTTTCATATTCAGCAACAATATGTTGATCATATTTCAGTTGAATTAGGTCAATGTTTCCTGTCATATGCAACATTTTACATAAAATTTAAAACACTTGAAACATAAAATACAGTTCTTATATCGCAGCCCCTCCCTCTGCAGAAACTCACCTTAGAATCAGAGCAATTCTACAAATGATCCACCAGAGACATTTTTATTTACTGCAAATAAAAACATCAGGCTCCATTTCTCAATATATTTGTAATTATTGAAATTGTCTAAACGACTCTGATAGAAAATGTGTTTGTAACAGTGACAAACGCATAGTTGTACTGAGCGTTTTAGCCTGTTTCAGCTCCTAGTTTTGGTTTTGTGGCACATTTTCCTGCCTGGTTCAGTCTCAGTGTTTCCAGATGCCCTCTAACAGCAAACAGACTCAGTCAGAGGGCAGCTGGTGAACGTAGTGGAGCATTTAGCAGCTGAAGAGGAGCTGGTGGAGACCAAACATGGAGCTAAAAGAGAGAGATGCAAACATCACAACACTTGAATCATGTCGCTCTGTGACAGCTGGATGTGCAGATAAGAAGCTGCCTGATCACAAGTTCAATATATCAACAATTGATAACAACCAATATGGTAAAAACTCTGAAGAATATTACCACACAACTGAACAAATATTAATCCAGAACCATTTGAAAGTGATGATGAACATCAGTTTATGATCGACACAGATTCATGATGTGAAATCCTAGTCTTCATAGTTAAAGAGTCACACAGTTCATTTCAGAGCAGCAAAACCTTTAAAGCTCCGGCCCCACTACAGAACACTAACACTCTATCACAGCTACTGCACCATTAACGTCAGGGTTGTAAAACTCCACCAGCTCCGGCAGACGAGACAACACTGCTTCCTCCTCAGCTGATTACTGATGAAGTTACTGTCACTCAACAGTAAGAATGATGGCTATAATAAAAAAACAAAAACAGGGACGCAAGACAAAGACTGGAGGTAAATTTACAAAAACGTCTCTATTTCTCATGACTTGTGTCATTTTTGTTGAATGTAACTGTGTGAGTGAGCTGAAGCAGAGGAGGGAGGCAGTGTGTGGGCGTCGGTCTGGTCGGGACCAGTCACCTGATGGAGGTGGAGCGTTTAGATGTGAAACAGTCGACCTCCCTCACCTGTAGACACAGGGTCAGGGTTTCCAACAGGAGGTTGGTTGGTGGAGGTGATGATGCTCCAGGAAGTGAGACTGTCAGCAGAGTCAATCATGAGGAAAACCAGTTTTATACAATGAGTCGGAACATGTAGGTCTGTCATCTGCTCTGTTATCAGACTGAACTGAACTGAACTGAACTGAACTGAACTGAACTGAACTGGTCTGGTCTGGTCTGGTCCTGTGTTCTCAGTGAACCTTGTAGTAAAAACACATCATTCTGTCAGAATGACATCAACATGTTCTCTGTGTTTTCAGGGTTCAGCGGCTCCTGTGCTCTCTCCTGCAGTACAGGTAAGACTGAGGACAGGTTGATTTTCTCCCTGGTTCATTCCTTTAAAGTGATAGTTGTGGTTATTTGATGTGGGGTCAAAGGGCGCTGTTAGTTAGGAGAGGCAGCAGGGAGGACTGGTACAGCAGCAGAGGGATGAGCTGCTGCGTTCAGGGTCAGCTGGAAAAACATGTTTTAGACACCTTTAGAAGATGCCCACAGAAACTATCTGATATCTGTTCAAATGTTCGCTTCATTCAGAATATTTTCAGAGCTTCATCAGAACAGCACTTTCCTCTGGTACTACATTTTCTCAACTGCTGATCTACCGTATTCCTACACACAAGCGACCCACAGCTCACTGTATTACGCCACAGCTGAAGGTCAGCTGAGAGAATCAGAAAGAGCTGAACTTCACTTTGTTTCCACTGCTATTTCTTTCTTTCCATTATGATTGAAGTCTTGACTACGGAAGCCCTGAGAGGCACTTTTCAAATTACTGACAAAGTGAGCATTACAAAATCACTATAAAAAACTTAATTGCCTCTCGTGGCCAATACGAGTATTTCAAAATAAAGGTCTAACATTTTTTGTCACGTCCCTCTTAACTGATGTATTATTTATGTGATATTAAAAGATTACGGAGAATCAGAAAAGATTTTTCAATTCCAAGACATTTCCCTGCTGTTTTTTCTGAAACAACTCAAATATGCAGTTAATGTGTTTAGTCTGTGTAGAACTCAACTGACCAGGATCTGTTTTCTCAGGTTCCAGACAACCCACCAAACTACATCCTGTTCCTCAGTAACCTGCCAGAGGAGACCAATGAGATGATGCTGTCCATGCTGTTCAACCAGTGAGTGTTGTGTTCACTGTCTGTGCTGCGTTCGCTGTCTGTGCTGCGTTCGCTGTCTGTGGTGCGTTCGCTGTCTGTGCTGCGTTCAGGGTTGCTGCAATAGAGTCAGGTCTTCACAGTGAGCTGCTGTGTAAATGACGCTGTGTGTTTTTTGTCCTCGGCAGGTTTCCTGGTTTCAAAGAGGTGCGGCTCGTCCCGGGGAAACACGACATTGCCTTCGTGGAGTTTGAAAGCGACACTCAGGCGGGCGTGGCTAAAGACGCACTGCAGGGCTTCAGAATCACAGCGACCTGCGCCATGAAGATCACCTACGCCAAGAAGTAGTCCCCAGGTCTGACCACTGACAGAGACTCTGAGTGGGGGGTGGGGGTGTCCTGGATTTCCGTTGTGTTTCCAGATTTTTGTAAATCCTACAGAGAAGGTTTTTTTTTTTTTTTTTTGGATGAATTCCTTGTGGTCGTCTATGAGGGTCGAGAGAAAAATCTCTGGCCTACATCTTATTATTTTGTAAAATAAAAAATAAAAGACTTTTTACATAATCTCTGTCCCAGATGAGTTTTTCTCATCGTCAGTTTTTACACAGACTGAAAACAAACTTGATGTTAATATTAAGATGATGTTGTAAGAAGAGTATTTGAAGACTGGCAATGATCTATATTTCTGTCAAATCCAAACCAACAGTGTGTCGATCCATCCCTCAAAACTTTCCCTCTGTGGTTCTTACTGATGACACCTCAAACACACCTCACAAATAAAGTTTCATTTCTTTAAAAAGCTTCAGTCTTTTCCTGAAGCAGCTGCTCACTGTAGCAAATAGGAGGAAATCTGCCCATGAAGCCACATATCGAAAATCAGTGTTTGGTGGAGCTGTTAACTCAGACATATGACATGAGTCTGAAACAGCAGAAAACTGAGATATTCCTGTGAAGTACAAGTACCTCAAAATTGTACAAGTACTGCAAGTATTTGAAGTGTTGATCTCCATCTGAAGATATATCTGTGGTTTTAAGAACCAAAAACCACCTCAGTGTAGTTTTACATCTCCTCTCTCAGGCTTCTCTCTGGAGCTCTAGTAACAACAGGTCAGTCAGCCAATCAGAAGAGAGGATCTGAGCCTCTCTTCTGATTGGCTGACTATTTTCTGAGTGATCTAATAAAAATATAGCAGATTTCAGGTAAACACTCAGAGAAACCAAATCCTGCAAGGTTGGATGGTGGGTCCAGGTGGGCGGGGCTTGGGGCGTGGCTGAGAGTGGTGACTGCTTTGTTGTGACATCACAAAGTTCCAGAAGTCCTGACAGCTGGTTTTAAGGCTCAGTTTCTGAATACAGGCTGTGTGCATTTCTCTGTGGACTGAGGCTTTGATACTTTCACAGTATTAATATAGAACCTAGACCTGCTTTATAATCACAAACACATGGACATCTACCTTTAGACTGTGGAGCTTTAACTCAGGTCACTTTCTGCACTTGCTGCAGGTTTCCTCCTCTTTCTTCATATTACAGGCGACTACACTGATTTATAAATTATGTAATAAGCTGTACAACATGTTGTAGACTTCAGCCTGCAGTTTGAGATCAGTATCAGTCATATTTCTCTCCCGCTCTCATAGATTTGTGTCATTCCGACAGCGTGACGTCGTCCATCTTGCTGCTGGCAGTGAACGCCACATTCCACCACCTCGACTGGCAGCGACATCAGTTTTGTTTTCAGCTCGTCTGTGTGACCAGAGGAGAGTTATTGATCAGCAGGCAGCTGAACCAGGCCCGACATCAGCACCTCAGCACTTGGTGAACTGTTAATTACCAGACAGACGACAGCAGGGGTTTATGGGACATGAGAGGAGGGAGGAGGATGTTTACTGGTGGAGATCCTCACAGTGATGGAGAACAGCTTTAATTCAGCACCAAGGGAAGGAGGATTGTATCAGACGACAGAGATTAAACCAACTGGTCTTTTCACTGGAGGATCAGATCAGTGTGAACCATCCACCAGGACCTCTACATTCATGTCATCATCTCACACAAAGTCTGAGAAACACAGTCAGATGTTCATGAGCCAGGTCCCAGTAAAACACTGAGGAGAGCAGAAATAAATGACTTTGATAATAAATTATATACCGTATTTACATATTAGATTCTAAGGTACTTTTATCTATATAATGTATGTAATATGTATGTATGTATGTATATTCAGCAGCTTTTTAAATGTCAGCTCTGAAATGTTCAGTTCTTTTATTCTTATTAAATTCATGACAATAGTTCTCAGTTTTTCTTTACCCTGAGGAAATAAAGTCTGATCTGAACATTAACAGTCATTCACACACTTACTCCTCCCACCTGTGAGGTGTAGCTCCACCTTTGATCCATGTTAATCAGAGAAAACCCTTTGATTTCACAATAAAACCAGAGACAAAGAGCTGCAGGAAGAGGAGGAGAAGAACTGGAAAGACTGGAGAGCTTCAAGGTGACTGTGCAGAACAGAAAGTAAAGTCTGTCAGAGCAACAACTGAGCTGCAGTGGAGACGAGTCTATTTCTGTCCAACAGAAGATTAAACTGAGTCCATCAGGTCTTTGTCAACAACACAGCAGAGTCTCTACCAAACACTGGTGAGTACAGCTGATCATAGTGACTGTTTTAACGAGCAGCACTAACACAAAGCTTCATCTCTCCTCAGGTGGAAGTTTCTCTCTCTTCATTTCATACTGACTCTGGTGAAATGGTCACAATATAACTGTGGCTGTTTGTCCACAGACCCTCTATAGTCCACTTTAAACAGCCTCTGGGTCAGTTCTCAGGACTCTTCTGACTCGTTACTGAAGCTCTGAGCTTCAAGTTGAGTTTCACTCATTTCCTGGTTTTAGTACTGATCACTTCTATTTCCTCTAGCTGTTTCACAAGAAAAGCTTTACACCTGTGAACCTGAGGGAAGGCTTTTATTGTGAAGCAGCAAGAGGAAATACATGATGTTTGTCACTAAGTAAGTGGAGCTTTATTAGCTCTGCTATAAATAAACTTACACAACAAGTTGTGGAGAATTTTCAGTGATCAACTGTCAGTAGATCAGTTCACAGTGAGTTGTCTCACACATCCAACACATCATCAAGGTGAAGGATGTATTTACCTGCAATAAGTCGTGTCACTGACCATTTCAGCTTTCTATCACAGATTAAATGGTCACAGTTACTCATAACTCAACTTGGTACAAGTGGCCCCACCCCCCAACTCAAAATGACTAATATCACAGCTCATACTTATTGGAAAAGTCATCAATCTTTCTTTTTAAACAAATAATTAAAACATTATTTTAAATGGAATCTGTTTCTTTTCTTTCGCTCTCAGTGTGTAGACATGTCTGCTGCCACCAACCTGAGGTCTGAAGATCAGTTTCTGTGCTCCATCTGTCTGGAGGTGTTCACTGATCCAGTCTCCACACCATGTGGACACAACTTCTGTAAAAACTGCATCAATCAACACTGGAACGTTAATGTTCCGTACAGGTGTCCCATGTGCAAAGAGGTTTTTACCACAAGACCTGATCTGCGAGTCAACACCTTCATCTCTGAGGTGGTTGCTCAGTTCAGACATGAAGCTCAACAGAAAACCAGCAGCAGCAGCTCAGAGCAACAAGTTTCCAAACCAGTAGAAGTTCCCTGTGACGTCTGCACTGGAACCAAACTGAAGGCCCTGAAGTCCTGCCTGGTGTGTCTGACCTCCTACTGTCAGACTCACCTGGAGCCTCATCTGACAGTGTCAAGTCTGAAAAGACATCAGCTGATCCACCCTGTGGAGAACCTGGAAGACAGGATGTGTCGGGACCACGATAAACCTCTGGAGCTGTTCTGTAAGACCGACCAGACATTTGTCTGCATAATCTGCTCTGTTTTAGACCACAAGACACATGAGTTTGTTCCTCTGAAAGAAGAATATGAAGGAAAGAAGGCAGAGCTGGAGAAGACAGAGGCTGAAATTCAGCAAATGATCCAGAAGAGACGACTGAAGATTCAGGAGATCAGAGACTCAGTCAAGATCAATAAAGATGATGCAGACAGAGAGAAAGCAGAAGGTGTTCAGGTCTTCACTGCTCTGAAGGAGTCTGTTGACAGAGGCCTGGAGCAGCTCATAAAGGAGATCGAAGAGAAACAGAAAACCACAGAGAAACAGGCTGAACACTTCATCACGGAGCTGGAACAGGAAATCTCTGAGCTGATGAAGAGAAGCACTGAGGTGGAGCAGCTCTCACTCTCTGAAGACCACCTCCACCTCCTCCAAAGCTTCCCATCCCTGAAAGCTGCTCCACCCACCAAGGACTGGACACAGGTCAGAGTCCGTCCATCCTATGAGGGGACTGTGGTGAGAGCTGTGGCTCAGCTGGAGGAGACGCTCAGTAAAGAGAAGAAGAAGCTGATTGAGGCTGAGCTGAAGAGGGTCCAGCAGTATGCAGTGGATGTGACTCTTGATCCTGATACAGCACATCCTAATCTCATCCTGTCTGATGATGGAAAACAAGTTCACTGTGGTGATGTGAAGAAGAATCTTCCAGACAACCCAGAGAGATTTACACGTTATGTCAATGTCTTAGGAAAGCAGAGTTTCTCTTCAGGCAGATTTTACTTTGAGGTTCAGGTGAAAGGAAAGACTGAGTGGACTTTAGGAGTGACCAGAGAGTCGATCAACAGGAAGGGAGAAATCCCACTCAGCCCTAAATGTGGTTACTGGACATTATGTTTGAGAAAAGGAAATGAGTACAAAGCTCTTGCTGGCCCTCCAGTCCGTCTCTCTCTGAAGTCTGGTCCTGAGAACGTGGGGGTGTTTGTGGATTATGAGGAGGGTCTGGTCTCCTTTTATGACGTAGGTGCTGCAGCTCTCATCTACTCCTTTACTGGCTGCTCCTTCACTGAGAAACTCCACCCATTCTTCTGTCCCTGTAATAATGATGGAGGTAAAAACTCCGCCCCTCTGATCATCTGTCCTGTCAATCAAACTGAGTAAACTGATAAACTAACTCAGTTTTAGTTTTTGATTTTATGACTTGATTTATCTTTACTCAGTCAAAGAATTGTTCTCAGTTTCTTCTGTTTTCTTCTTTTCACCTCCACAGACTCTGATTATTGTGGTGGTTGGTTCACACTTCATTATCAGCCTTTTATTACATGTACATGTGTCCTGCTTCACAAACATCACATTTCATCCACCTGTCATTGTGACTAATGAGCCCATCACACATTATGTGGATCTGTTTACACGTCTGTTTAACACACAGACTTTGAAATAGTTGTGTTTGATGTAACATTATATCTTTGAAGATTGAAAACAACATGTTGTATATGATACAACTCTTTATTATTTTTGGTCAAGAACAAAACTTTATTCATGAATCTAAATGTTATATCACCAATTTATCTGATGACTAAAACAAAAAGGTATCAACACCTTAAAACTATTGAATATAATATGAATATATAATATATGCTGCATATAACACACACTGGCTTTGTAACATGTGAATTATTGTTTGATATTGTGTTTTCTTTTATTGTTTTATGGTCTGTGTGTGTTTTTGTATGAACTTGTGTGCAACAAAGAAGGTGGGGGAATCGAAGTCCCGCCCACACACCTGCCCGACCATACAGCAAGTCAGTCATGATGCCACACCCCCTTTTTATAGAATCAAATCACTTATTGAACCAAACTCATCAGAGGAACAAACATCAGTGATGAGAACAACCTGAAATGACAGAAAGCGTCTCTGGGAAAAACTTATTTCATCTGTACTTTGATTGTTTTAGTTTGGCCCACGTCATGTATGACAACATGGAGGGGGCGGGGTTTATGAGCTGCACTGCAGCCGGCCACCAGGGGGCGATGGAGATGTTTTGGCTTCACCTTTGTGGAGCTGTCATGTCTCCCTCTTTATTTGTGCTGTCGTCATTGGTCGATAATGAAAGCAGTAAATAAAAATATTGTGTGAAACACTGTTTGTTCCTGTTTGTTTCCTCCCCTCAGGCAGGAAGTGCGTCTCTGTCAGCAGGTTGTGTTCTGCTCGTGATTCAGGTGATTGTGACACGACAGAGAAAAATTCATGAGTTTGTGTTTAGATTTTCTCGTCTTTGTGAAGCAGGAAGAACAAACTACTTCTTTGTGTAACGCACACACACACACACACACACACACACGTCTTGTGTTTATGAGCTGCCTCTGGTACAATGCCAGCTGAGAGGAGGGGGGGTAAAGTGGTGGGTGGGGGTAACGCTTCACCTCCATATTTCAGTGACTGTGTGACACAAAATGAAATAATCAGCTGAAAAACAGGACTCAGGTATCAACACACACAGAGTCAGTCAACCTGTGGAATCATCTGCATTCATGTATCAATGCGTCTTCAATATGATCAGATCTTCACTTACAGTCACAATAACAAATCAACACAATCTCTTTCAACCAATAAGACACAAACCGTTGTGTTGTTGCTGTTCAGACGTTCACAGTGTGTCTGAAACAGTGTGAACCTGAAGCTGACTGGAGTCGGAGTAAACAGACCTGGAGTCAGATGCTTAAATGATGCGTCCACACAAAAACCAGGTGTGTGCGGCGTAAAAACACCAACACAAAGGTTTAATGGGGGCGTTGAATAAAAAGAGGAGAGCTGATCATTGTTTGTGTGATATTAGCTTGTGTTGGCTGCAGGTTATGTTCACAACTCCCCCCTCCTGCTCTGACCACACCACCCCTGGAAGTCTCCCCTGGTGGATCCTGGTCTCACTGCCTCAGAAGTCCAGATCTGTGAGGACGGCTGTAGAGACCGAGTCTGCTCTGACTGAGTGTGTGAAAAAAACATGTTCATTACTCCTCTGAATGTGAGACCAGGTGAAGCTGAAGGTTCAGTAAAAGCTGAGCTCATCCCCGAGACCTCCGTCCTGTCTGAGGCGGATCCAAGAGACTAAACCAGCAGAGTCTGGACTGGTCTGGGGTCAGTCTGGATTCACTGTGACCGCTCTGCTGCTGTGGTTTAGTAGTAGAAAATTCAACAACATTACTGGACCAATCACAAAGCACAATAACACGAAACACAACAACATTTCAGGAACACAACAAAACAAAAAAGCTGCATTTTTGTTGCATCATTCTGGAAGTTTCTGGATTTTTCATCTGTGAAAATAACAAAATAACCTGAGAGGCAAAGGATAAAAATGTATTTTCATTTTTCTACGTTATTTTTTCTTTCTTCTCTGACAAAACAAAACAAAACAAAACAAAACAAAACAAAACAAAACAAAACAACATGGATCTCTTAATTATACAGATGGAAAAAAACAAAAACGTATTAACTTCTATATAAATATATATATACATATATAATATATATATGTATATATATGTACATATATAAATCACTTCCCTTTCAGGGCTTCCGTAGTGACCTGTCGCAGTTCCTGATCAAAATGTAATTCAATGAGTTGTTAAAATGCTGCTCAGTAAAAAGTCCATCTGTAGAATTGAACACTGGTTCTGTTGTTTTGCTTCTTTGGGCCGAGCGGGCCCGCCCCCTGATGACTGATCAGCTTTTAATCAATAAATGTTTCACTTTGACGTCATCGTTGAGGCTGATGAACAAAACTAAATTAAATCAAAAACAGAATAAAGTGAAGAGGTGTGTGTGTGTGTGTGTGTGTGTGTGTGTGTGTGTGTGTCGGTCTGTGTGTGTGTGTGTGTGTGTGTGTGTGTGTGTGTGTGTCGGTCTGTGTGTGTGTGTGTGTGTGTGTGTGTGTGTGTGTGTGTGTGTCGGTCGCTGTGCGTCGTGAACGCGCTTCGTCGTCCTCTCTTCATTCAGTGCAGCAGAGCGCGCAGAGAAGCAGCTTCAGGTCTGTTCAGATCATTTCCTTTATTTCACCTCAGTGACTGTTGTTAATGTGACTGTTGTTAATGAGACTGTTGTTAATGTGACTGTTGTTAATGTGACTGTTGTTAATGAGACTGTTGTTAATGTGACTGTTGTTAGTGAGACTGTTGTTAATGAGACTGTTGTTAATGTGACTGTTGTTAATGTGACTGTAGTTAGTGAGACTGTTGTTAATGTGACTGTTGTTAATGAGACTGTTGTTAATGTGACTGTTGTTAATGAGACTGTTGTTAGTGAGACTGTTGTTAATGTGACTGTTGTTAATGTGACTGTTGTTAGTGAGACTGTTAGTGAGACTGTGAAACGTTGTCTCTCTTGAATGAGATCATCTCAGCTCATCTGGAGAATCATTCACACGTTTCTCACATGAAATTAAAATGTTGGTTTTTATGTTTAATCTAAATATTATTTGTTAGAAACAGTGTGTGTGTAGAAAACCTGTACATGGTTCAACATGTGCGTCCTGTAGAAATATCTGTCACTTTATCCTTCACTGTACTGTGTGTGTGTGTGTGTGTGTGTGTGTCTGTGTGTGTGTGTGTGTGTCTGTGTGTCTTAACTGAAATCTCTGTCTCTGCAGCAGATCATTTCATCTCTTTCTGGTTCTCAACCTGTGGTCTGCAGTCCCGGACAGAATCAATAATATTATCAGGCTACTGTAACTCTGATTCAAGTCATTTCAGATTGAAAAATGTATTTTCTTTCAATGCACCAATCAATTCATTGACTACTGTTGCAGCTCTAAAATATGTGATATATAATAAATGTGTAGTAACATAAATATTAGAATAAAATAAATCTGTGATAAAACTGGGACAGTGGCAGTTTTTAACCATCAGATGGAGACAAAGAGCAGTTTTATCTGTATTATCATCAAAATCAAAATGTGTTAATATTAAATGACTAAAATCAATCAATTAATTTTATGGCAAAGTATCAAGTTTTTAACCACATATGAGTAAAATATATACAAACTGTTTATGTCTATATTTAATAATATTCATAATATTATTATTTATATTTGACCATGATACATAATATATACAAGTTATTGCACAATCTGCATATTAAACTGCATCATATATACATTAATTCATAGTTTAACTCAACAGGTGTATGGAAGCCAATTAAAGCCATGAAAATTTATGAATGCCTTGAAATATATCATAGTAACGCAAAACAGAGTCAAAAATGACTTCAGTGATTGTGAGGTGATATTAAATTTACAACATCTGTAAATCTGCCACAGTTAGAGGACAAGTTTAGATTTGTAATCATTCTTTATCCTTCATTTTTTAAATTTTCTTCTTCCTCTTGACTGTCTCTGCTTTTCAGATTTTACATTATAATAATTTTAATTAAGATTAAATTACGATGCCTTCATTAAGAAATCCACATGAGAATTTACATTTTTTTATCATCCATAAATCATCTTCATCTTTTGATTTTTTTCCCAGATTAATTCAGTTCATGTTTTAATCTAATAGAATCTGATTTACAGTGGGAGTAGTAACTGAACGAACACGTCCAGTAGCTGTGTGAGAGATGATTCATTGACCTTTTGTGCTAAAAGCTGAATTTAAACCCTGAACTCTCCTCTCAGGCTGAATTAATGCTCCGTGATGCACTGTTTTCTTTTCTTATTGGGACAATGCTCATTGAGTAGAAGTCAGCTGACCCACTCTGATGTGGCCGACGTGACACAGTGTGCAGCAGTAAAAGTGTCTCTGCTCTGAAGGTTTTCAGACGTCAGAGCTGAGACGCAACATTCCCCAACCTGTGGACGAATCTCACAAGTCCCCTACATCAACACTGTAACCTAGAAACTCCATCAGCAAAACCATGAAAATGAAGCATCTAAAAACTCCAGTCCAGCATTTCTGAAGTCACACTGATGAGCAAAAGAGCTGCCGAACACTAAATCTACTGTCTGTGTGTGTGTGAGAGGCCAGTGATACACCGGTCCACAGCTGTGGACCCCACCTGGTGGTCAGGATCCACCTGGAGGTGGACTGTGATTTTGTCTCCCTGTCAGTGCTGTTATGTTTTATGCCACTTACATTTTTAACAAGATGAACATGGACGACAGCTGAAAATCAGACTCCAGCGTCTGAAGCACAAAAACTCTGTGGTTCATGTTTCATTTGTGTTAATTTTCTTTTTCAGCACATTTAGACTGTTGTTGCTGTTATTGTCAGAATTCAGTCAGTGAGGCCTGAATGAGCTTGTCAGTGACTGAACTGTCAGTTTGTTTAAGAGTCTGAGTGTCACAGGTTCTGTTAATGATCTCTCTCAGCAAGTTGTCACGAAGCCACTAAACACACAACAAAAACACAACTGAATAAAGTTTCCCTGTCGACACAAGAGACAAAAAAAACCAAACAATCCAGCTACAACCATTAGCCCATGCTAGCTTCTGCAGTAAGCTAGCTAGCAATAGCAACAGTTGCCAAACAAATTATTGGTAACAGCAGTCAGCTAACGTTAGCATGCTACTGTAGCCTCACTAATGAAAACAGACATTAACATCATGTAGCATCAACTCACTGACACCAGGTCTGAGTCCAGCTGGACTTCAGCAGCTCGTAGGTTCTCCACCTCAGTACAGACCAGGACTGGATCCACGGTCGGACTGGGAAAGAGATTCAGGACTGGACTGATCCACTGGGACCGGCTGCATGAATGACACTGATGGAGCGGGTAAAAACTTAAAAGACTTCATGGATGTTTTGACGGTCCAGTTAACCTTGTTTTCTCAAACCCTGCAGACTCTACACCTGAGCATGCTGACCTGATCCAAAATGGGCAATCTGACCAACAGCAGCTTGGCGCTAACAGACTACTTCCTGACAAGTGATGGCCTGGACTATGAGATTCCTCTGGACGAGATCCCAGACACCACGCAAGGCCGGGCCTTCTTTGTGGCCACCATCATCATTGCCGTGGTTCTGGTGGGCATTATGCTGGTCTGTGGCGTGGGAAACTGCCTGTTCATCGCCAGCCTCGCTCGCTACAAGCAGCTCAGAAACCTGACCAACCTGCTGATCGCCAACCTGGCAGTGTCGGACGTGCTGGTGGCGGTGGTGTGCTGTCCCTTCCTGCTGGATTACTACGTGGTGAAGCAGCTGTCGTGGGATCACGGCCTGCTGCTCTGCGCCTCCACCAACTACCTGCGCACTGTCTCGCTCTATGTGTCTACCAACGCACTGCTGGCCATCGCCGTGGACAGGTGAGTTCACCTGTACCTCTATCAAACACAGTGGAGTCAACGTCATGGAGTCTTAGTTTTAGTACCAAAGACATGATGGTTTTGGTTTGTTGTTTTGTTGCTTGGTTTCCAAAACATATCAAATATTGCTCAACAGATCTAACTGTGATTTGATGTATGATTAGATCATAGGCCATGGGACACATAATAACGCCACCATTTGGCTAATTGTAGGGGATAGTTTGTTGTAGCAGGAAAATTCTACTCAGGATAGAATTTTTCTGCTGTTTATCCACTGCCCTTCCCTGACGAACACCGTGATTAAATATGACAAAAATGGCATAAAATGAATGATCTTACGAAAACTGTTTTCTGCAGTAAAATGATGCTATGGAGAACAGGAAGTCAAAATTAGTCAAATTAAGTATAAAAACATAAGAAGAAGTAAAGACTGAATGAACTTTAACTGAAGCGTTTCATTCAGTTTGGTCCTGAGTCGTCTGTGAACCTGCAGATGTTGAATGGAAGCAGGTGAGGCTGTGCAGGACCTCAGATCTCAGAGCAGTTTTCAGGACTGTGAGGACAACCTGACCGGAGATGATTTACATTCTGCTGCAATAAAAGCTGCTTCTGGGCTTCGCCTTGGCTTCTGAATGAAATCCATCATTGGCTGTAGTCCACATTCTGGGACCAGCAGCCCCGTGTTTCATTTATCACGGCTGACAGCCCCTCCCCACCAGGTATAAATATCATCCACAGAGAGGAGAGATGAATGATCTCGGTACGTTGGGGGAATGTGAAAGTGGTTCCGGTTTCCTTGTGAGTCCCAAACATCTGGCTGATTGTGTCTCAGATCTGGATCAAGAGAGCAACACTTTTGCAGCTGATCACAGTAAAATCCATCACATCTGACAAACATCGCACACAAACAGGGCTCATGACAGTTCTCAGCAGCTGTTTGCAACACAACTGTTAATCTGGATCATTGTGTGAAACACAGCCTTAAATCACCTTCAACAGCAGCATGACTGACATCCTCTGAGATCAAACTGATGATGTGTTCAACGTTTATCAGCAGAAATAAACCTACTTTAAGCTGCTGAACATCTTCTCGATTATAACCTGTTTTTATTACTGTTGTTTATTACAGTTCATTTGATTAGTTCATGAACAAAATGTTTGTCAGCAACATTTTGATGGATTGATATTAAATTTCTGCTGGTTTTCTTAATCTGCTGCTTCCTGTGGTGAAGGACTAAAGCACCAACACCACAGTAGAAATAATCTGACAGGAAGTAAAAGTGCATTCAGAACCTTACTTAGGTAAAAGTACAAAATTGTGCATGAAAATATAAAATAATATACAAAAGTACAAGTGTTCATTATGTAGAATGTTCCATTTCAAAATAATATATGTTATTTGATTGGATTGTAATTATTGATGCGTTCATGTGTCTGATTGTGATGTTGCAGCTGGTACAGCTGGGGCTATTTTTCCTGGATGTTTTCATCTATAATAATACATTATAAATTATTTATTGATTATATTTTCAATGTCAATTAGCAAACATTGGGTTTTAATTTCAACCTGATTTTTTTTCCAACCAGAATGTCATGTTTCTGCTGTTACACTGACATCCGGTGTCATCTGCGTTCAAAGGCAGACGGTCGTATAATCAGTTGTCATATATTGGAGCCAGTAACATGTGTGGGAAGCTGCTGGACGCCTGCTCTGTTTTCATAATATACGTTGTTTCTGTGTCTCTACAACAGTTGGACGAGACCAACGTTCGGATGCTCCACTGTCAGAGTTTAAATTTACTTCACGATGATAACTCCAGCTGCTTCTTGTGTCCGCAGGTACATGGTCATCCTCTACCCTCTGAAGCCTCGTATGAAGCACCAGACGGCGTACTGTGTGATCCTGACCGTTTGGATCATCCCCATCTTCATCTCCATCCCTTCTGCCTACATGGCCTCTGAGACGACGTACCCACATGTGGAAGGTCGCACCCACAAGACCTTCTGTGCTCAGATCTGGCCTGTGGACCAGCAGGTTTACTACCGGTCATACTTCCTCCTCATCTTCGCCCTGGAGTTCATGGGCCCCGTGACAGTCATGGCCGTCTGCTACATCCAGATCTCCAGGGAGCTGTGGTTTAAGGACGTTCCAGGTTTCCAGACGGAGCAGATCCGGAAGAGGCTCCACAGGCGTCGGAGGACGGTGGTGGTGCTGATTCTGGTTCTGGTCGCCTATGTCCTGTGTTGGGCGCCGTACTATGGCTTCGCTCTGCTGCGGGACTTTTACCCCACTCTCATCTCCAGGGACAGGAACTCCCTGGTGGCCTTCTATATAATCGAGTGCATCGCCATGAGCAACGGGGTCATTAACACCCTCTGCTTCGTGAGTGTCCAAAACAACACCAAGCACCTGAAGAAGGCGGGCAAGTTCCCGCTGAGGCTGGTCACCTTTGTAGCCGCCAAGTCGGTGGATGAAGGGGAGGCACGGACGTCCTCCCTCCGAGTGACAGAGGACGTAGAGGGAGCTCGGCTGAGGTAGAGCTCAAACATCTGATGGTTCAAACACTGAGCTGCATCTGCTGCAGCTTCACACCAACCTCAACACAACAGAAACTCTGGAGCGGTGGAACCTGCACAGGTGAGAGGCCAAGTTTCCAGAACCAGAGAGATGTTGGTGAGTGCCACTCTGTTCAAGAATTAACCTTTCAGGAATGTTGTAATGGAACAGCAGAGACGTACCTGAAGTAACAATCTCACACACAAATGGGCCACTTCCACCACAGGAACCAAGAACCTGGAACTCTGGGATACATTTCTAAATATGATTCCTGTGGGATAAAAAAAAGTCTCTGCTCTCTTCCAGGGGTTGATGTTGGTGACCAGACCAGACCGGACCGGACACCACAACAGTTTCAACTTGTGTACTGCTTCACTTCAAAACAAAGAAGTACTGAGTTCCTCTGGCATTAATGTCAGTTATCATTTCTTTGGATGTAAACATCTCTTGGTTGGATAATCAGCACAAACAATGAGACACTGACCTGAAAAAAAGCTCTGCCTCAAGTCTGGATCCATAACAAGTTTAGGATAGAATTCAACTACAAGTCCCAGAAAGCTTTGCTTTAAGAAACATCAGGATTCACATTTAGTTTCTGTGCAATCACTGGTTCATGTTCTTATTCAGCCATGTGGCAAATACAGTTAATAAACAGTGACACAGCTGCTGCTCCAGATGATGAGTTGATGTTCCACCGTCCAGTTCTATTGATCTGGACAAAGAGCTGAGACGTGATGTTCCTGAGTTCTGAGGTTCTGGTTCCAGGTTCGATGGGACAAGGCTGACGGTCTAAAGGCTTTTCTGTGGCTGAGAGTTAATTCAAGATGTTCCCTCAAACCTACACAGAACTTAATAGTGCACATTACAACCATTCACACCAGGACATTCTGGTGTTTTTGAACTTGTTCCATGAAGCTCCATTAAAGACTTCATGACGCCTGAGAGATCCTGGACTCCTTAGAAACACTGGGAAGGTTTGAGTGTGTACGGCAGCCTGTGAGGACGGCAGCGGGACGGACAGAGGTGTCACTGAATCATCGGACACATCAAACACAGCATCAAAGCCTGAGCAGAGACACGGTGGAAAACTGAGGATACCTGGTCACAGGCTGTGGAAGCTTTTACTGAGACAGAATCAGTGTGTTTGGATTTAAGTCTGGTGATATTTTACTTTTCTTCTTGTCTCAAAACTAAACAAATAAAACAAACCAACAGAGAGTATCTCCTACCAACAGGTTGTGTGTGTTTCTTCTTCCTCTGAGCCACACACACACACACACCGTCTGCTGCCAAATACTCACTGTAGCACCAAATGTGGATTAATCCACCGCTGAAAATAGTCCTCATTCTCTCCTGTTTGTTAAAATCTCATATCTGCCCAATAGGAAGCAAGAACAAGACAAACAGCACCGGGTCATTATAAAAGAGCATCTTATAAGTTCTTCACGGTTTGTTCATGAAATCTTAATTTGTAAAGTAATTAGTAATTAAAGGAACAGTGTGTATGAGTTAGTGGCATCTAGTAGTGCGTCCCTCCTCCCACTGCTCTGTCCAAACATGTAGAAGGAACTTCATTGGCCTTCAGGTAGAAAAAACCAGAGGCCTCTGAGGAGCCGGTGTTGGTTCATGGCAACTGAGGAAACATGGCGGCTCTGTGGAAGATGACGACCTGCTCCTCACGTAGGTATGAAGAGCTAATGAAAACACGATGCTTAGTTTGAGGTGAGACACTAATGAAAATATTTCATTTCTGTCAACAGGTCCCCATAAATCCCACACACTGGTCCGTCAAAGCTGACAGGTGAAGGTAGAGGAGGTGGTCGGCTGCAGAGGTCGATGTGAGGTGAAGGTCATTAATAAACCAGTGGATTCTTGAAGACGCAGCGCTGCCCGGTCATTTCCTGACTAATGACCTGCAGTATTGATTGTTTGAAGAGGTCCAGTTATTATCACTGAGGAGTGATGAGAGCCTGTTCTCCATCAGGCTGACAGGAAGGAGACGGGGAGGTTACTACAGGTCACGGGGGCAGAGCTCAACCATCAGGTAAGAAACATGATGACGGTTAGTTTCACCTCAGTCAGAGAAACACCACCTACCATACCTGGCCAAAAGTATGTGGACAACCCGTCACTTCAACATTACAAGTCAGCGTGTTTGAATTAACCTCCTGAGGGGCCCCAGGGAAAGGATTGGCTCCTGTTGACCCCCACTGTACATGTCAGACACCAAGAAACCAACAGCATTAAACAGAGTCATTGATTAGCTGACAAAACATTCAATAAGTGATTAATCATTGAAGTCTTAAAATTCACTGGTCGACAGCGTCTTAAATGTGAATGTGACATTTTCCCAGTTTTTTGTAGGACAGTGAACTCAGTGAAGTCTGACACTGACAGAAAACAGCTGAAACGATCAGGAGGTGATTTCTACAAACCTCCTGCTGTGTCACCACCTGCCTCACACTGGAATATTCATCCTGTCGCAGTCGTGTCCTCATCGTTCAGCTCCTCCTTCACCGAGACCAGGGAACATGAGGCAGGTCACGGGGTTGGTTCCCCGTCGCTGTCAGATTTCTGTTGGTTTTGGATGCAGCGTCTCAGGCAGCGGCTCTGGAGTCGTGACAGCAGAGGTGGCGTTTGCAGCTGTTTCCTGTTGAAATTCATGAGGCCACATGTCTGTTCATCATCATCCATTAATGCAAAGCGTCGGCTGCCAGAGTCACGACGCAGCACCGTGGCTTCAGATCGGCTGAGTGAGTGAATCGTCTCAAGATCCACTGGGTCTTTCAGAACTGCTGCAACAAAACGTTCAGCTTTTAGTTTGGTACCAGATCCACTGACACTCAGGTCACGTCTGAGGTTGTATTTGTGACTTTATGATGTCACGAGGAGGAGTTCAGATCCGCTGGCTCCAGGGAGTCCACCATCACCACGTCGGTCCAGACGGAAACACGTCAACTGCTGAACTTTAACCTCTGACATGTGGGATTTTATCTCAGAAACAATCTGATGGATTGTGATGAAGTGTTGTTCAGTTTGTGTTCAGGCTGTGGACTCACTTCACACTGAAGTTGTTATACACACACAAAACAGGAAAGAAATTCAGCTGGTTCACAAACTTCAGATCATAAAACATTTATTGAAATGAAAACTGATGAAGAAAATGAGAATTTTAGTGTTTTTCTTTCAAAATACCTAAAAACAGCTTGGTTGGTTCTTCTGGAAGAATTCAGATTTATCTCTAAAACCCTGAATACGACACCATGAAATCCAGACAGGAGCGATTTCACTTTGATCAGATACAAGAGCCCAACAACAGAGTAAGATCTCTTCTGAGTTAAAGATATTTACAAGGACGGAGTGAATCAGACACAGCTGAAATTAAATCAAATAAAATACAGTGAAAATGACAAACAATGCATTGATTTCCTTTCATCTTCCAGCCAATCAGAACAGAGAATATTCCCAGTGGTTCCCAGTTCAGACAGAACTCTTAGTGGTTTGTCCCAGTTCCATAAAACACAATCAGAGCTCACAGCACAGGAACGCTTCCATTTTCATACAAAACAACGAGTCTCTAACCAACCTGAAGTGTTGTTGTTGTTTGTAGTTGCCATGACAACACAGTGGCAGCTGGATGTATCTTAAAAAAAACATGAAGTCAGAAATCTCGTGAGATGATGTCAGTAAACAGACGAGAGGCCACAGCGCCGTTGACACCGAGGTGCTGAAAGCCCAGACCCTGATCCAGAGCAGCTCAGACCGGGACCTCGTCACCTGGCAGGGATCCGTCTCAGCAGGTAAGAGGGTTTCAACAACCACGAACAGTGTTGCTGACGATTTTTCTCCTTATTCCAAGGAGGATAATCCAGTTTTCTGACCCTGGGAAACGTTCTGCCTCGGGCCTCAGCTGCTGCAGCTTCAAGAGCAACAAACAAAGCAAACACAGGAGGACGTCAAGTCTACTTCCTCCTCTTCAGAAACACCTGCGCCTCTTTCTGAAGTCTTTTGACGTCCTCCTTACCGCTGTCGTCCGAGTCAGGAGGGACGTAGTCTGAGTCATCGCCCACGTCCTCGCTGTCGTCATTGATGAAGCTGTCCTCGTCCTCGTCGTCAGCGGGGCTCCTCCTGACGGCTCGTGTGGTGCGAGCTGCAGAAACACGAGGAAACAGGAAGACTTGTTGTTTACGTCTCTTTTCTCAGCACGTGGTGAAAATGTCAGTGATGTTTGTGTTAGGAAGAGCCAGACAGGGTGATGATGAAGACGGCTGTCGCTCATCCTCTCTGTCAGAATGTGTGTGTGTGTGTGTGTGTGTGTGTGTGTGTGTGTGTGTGTGTGTGTGTGTGTGTATATGTGTGTCTGTCTGTCTGTCTCTGTGTGTGTGTGTGTGTGTGTGTAGATGCTGACGTACAGTCGGCTCAGACCAGCGTCACTGAAACTGGGATAAAGGATTTCATTAATGAATAATCGTACAATAAAAATAGATCTTAGTACATTTGTTTACAAATGAACTTATTTAGCTATGAATAGACTAAATTACAAAGTAATTAATTATTTGATATTTTATTGATGAATTCTTTAATATATTTCTAATGATGCATTTGTCTGCTTTATGTTGTTTTTGTAAATCCATTTTAATTTGAACTGTTTACTGATGGATTAATGTTTCCTTTGTAAATTCTTTATATATTTTTAATGACCCATTTAAATATCAAATAATGAATTACTTTGTAATGTAGTCTATTTATTTATGGATTAATAAATTAATTTGGAAATAAATATACTAATGGCTATTTTTATTGTACAATTGGTTATTAATGAGAAATGCTTTATTACTATTTTCGTGACACTTGTGGTCTTCCATAGATATCATGAAAATATATTTGATATAAAAAACATTTCTTTGATTGAAAACTCATCGTTATGTTTATTTTGTCCTCATTGCTGATGCTGTTCAGAGAAGAGAAACACTTCAGCGTACCTGGTTTCTTTGTGTGTTTGTATTCTTTCCTGTGAAGAGGATTTTTCCTGCGAGAGAAACAAAGTCAACGTCACTGTGAAGTTTGTGTTGAGTAATAAACACATTAATGCCACAAACAGACCGACACATAATGCAGCAGTACGACAGTGTTGGTCTGAACAAACAATCCAATAAGATGATGAAGTTGATACCGCTCTCAGCCAGCAGCTAGTTAGCTTAGCTTAGCATAAAGACTGTAAACAGCTGTCCTCTGTCCAAAGGAAACAAAATCCACCAACCAGCAGCTCTAACGATCATTAATTAATATGTCACATGTTTTTAGTTTAATCTGTTCAAAAACAATAGTGGATGATGGATAATATTGCTAAAAGCTGAAGAATATTTTTAGCATTGTGCAATAGCATTACGCGTGTGTGAGGATTGCAAGGTTATGATGTTTGCTTTTGATAACTATATGTTGGGGAGTTGCTGAAGTTTCAACAGGGAGCAGGGTGTTACAGATAGTGAAGCCGAGGATGTGTGGAGGGGTTGTTCTTCAGATGTGGGGCGGACATGCCACGGATAGCCTGCATAGGTAGAAGATGAGGATAGAAGGAGGCAAGGGCCCGGTTAACTGATAGAGGGGAGACAGCCCTGAGGAGAGGGGAGGGTTGTGTCTGTCCCTTTCTTCTCTTCTCTGTTTCACACACAGAAAAATCAGCTGTTGCCAGGCAGGAGTGAAGGAGGTCAAATGGAGTCAGATAACCACGAAGGAGGCGCCTGGGCGAAGGCCGGTCGGGCAACAGCCAATGAAGAAGAGTTCAACCTACATTCCTTGCTTTCTTTGTGTAACAGTAATAAAAACACCGGGTGAGGGGGAAGTTAGTGTGTCAAACTTCGTGAGCTGGCACAGCTGCATGTTGTTGTCAGGGAGAGATAGTTTGGACCCACTCTTTTAATTTTGTGAAAGCTTGTTCAATAAATTAGTGAAAAGAATTCTGAATTCGTCTCCTGCATTAACGTCATCAGACGAACACGCGAGTTTACTTGAAACGAGAAAAGACAGTAAACTCAACAGTGGTCAGCTAACGTTAGCATGCTACTGTAGCCTCACTAATGAAGACAGACATTAAGGTTATGTAGCATCAAGTGACTGTCCAGCTGGACTTTAGCAGCTCGCAGGGTTCTCCACCTCAGTACAGACCAGGACTGGATCTATGAGCGGACTGGGAAAGAAATTCAGCTTTGGACTGATCCACTGGCAGAGCCGTAAAGACACTGATGAAGCTGGTAAAGACACTGGCGGAGACATAAAGACACTGATGAAGCTGGTAAAGACACTGGTGGAGCTGCTACAAACTTAAACTCTCTGGATGTGTTGACGGTCCAGCAGCCGACCAGGATTTGAGTCTGTAGTCCTCAGTCCAGTCCTCCTGTGCTCTGGTCTCATCTCTTTCTTTGTCGGAGAAACTATGACACACACAGAGGGGGCGTGGCCTCGTTCTCTCTATATCTTTACACAGACTCAGTGTTTGCTGCTGTTTTATTGTTTAAGATCCTGTTTTCAGAACCTTTAATTGTTGAACACTTTTGTCTATAAAACGTCAGAAAACAGTGAAAATGCTCATTTTATTTGAGCAACAGTCCAAATTATTCAATTGACTGTGAAACTTGATTTAAAAAAGTCTGAGGAGCTGGAACCTGTGAACATTTAGCTTCAGAAATGACTAAAAACAATTATTCAGTTATGAAAATAGGATTAATTGACTAACTGCTGCAGCACTAACGTGCATCTGGAGCACTGATTATATTTTAAGGCACCAGTTTGAGCTCATTCACCTGTTCTTTGTTGAAACAAACCTAAACCCTGATGTTAAAGACACAAATGAACAAATGAATTCTTCTTCTCCTGAAGCTGATTCATTTGCTCAAACTTTTCCACTAACGAGCAGCATCTCGTTACTTCAGGAACATTTCTGATCATCAGGTGTGAGTCGTCAGGTTCCCATCATACCTTTCGTCTGGCAGTAACACCTGTCTCACCTGTAGCAGTCAGTGCCGTAGGGGCACTCGGGTCGGTCTGCCTCCTCCTCCTCCTCCTCTTCCTCCGCCTCGTAGTCGGTGTCATCGGGGTGACTGCACTCCTGGAAATGGGCTGGGTTCTTCCTGGAGAAACATCAGGAGCTGATAAGAGGTTTTCAGTCTGATGGTTGACACGTGACATGACAGCCGTCGTTATGTTCACATCGTTCACAGTGAACGGTGAGGTTCTGCATCGTTTGCTCCACTGGGGCCGACGGCAACGCTCACAGCAGTTAGGCTCAAATGTCAGAGTCAATTCAGACAGGCTGACTAAAAATAAGGTGGGAGCAGTTTCATTTTACAAACACAGTCCATGTGTTTGGATGTAGATGGTTATAGTTATAGTGAACAACAGACATTTAGACGTGAGATTTATGTCAAGAAGGAGAAAGAAAGGAAAGTGTGTTTAGACTGAAAACAACCTCCGACAAACACCTGGGCCGATATTCTCTGATATCAAATGTCATGACAGAACTGTATCGAGATAATAAATCCCTTTTCAGTCTGGCTTTTAATAGAGTTTTTAGGTCGTTTTACTGATGGGTCCTTTATTCTGTGGCCGTTTCCCTCTTGATACTTTTATTACTGGTCTTACTCATTTCATGTATTTTATTATTTTATCTTTTCTGTTTTCATTAATTTTTAATAAACTGCCTTCACTCACTTCTACACATCTCCTCTCTTTAGTATTTTACTATTTTATCTTTAGCTTTGTTTTCCAGTCTTTGGCGTTTCCTCAGTTCCTGTTAGTGTGTGTGTGTATTGATTGATGGATTGACTGATTTCTACTGTAGGAACTGATCAACTTGACTCGTGACTCTTTGACATATCAGGACTTTTAGAAGGATGCGACGTCCTCAGTGTGTAAACTGAAGCTCGTTCATCGCTGTCCAGCGACGCCACGATCCCACAGCAGGCAAACGATGCCACGTGTGGTGAAGCTGAAAGAAGCAGCAGCGTGGAAACCAAAGGACATTAATGAGCTGGAAGCTTTTTCAAGAGGAACGAGCTGCAGACGAGAGGAGTCAGAGGCTTGTGAGAAACTCTCAGACACGTTCATCAGGGGTCACAGAAGGTCAAAGGATGTTGGACGACATATTACATTATTGGTCCTGATGATTTTGCGCCTGGTTCAACATTTTTGCACCAACTGTGAGATCAACATAACATAAACATAAACTGTGTGAAAGGCCTCAGGGATGGTTCGACTGTATCTGGGTTTGAAATGATCCTTTCACTTCATGAGAGAATGAAAAGCAGCTGCTGCAGAAGCTTTTGACCCGAGCTCATCGGCTCAAGAGCACTTCACTTCATCTTCGCTGGAAATTAGTCACATCAAAGTAAAAGGCCTTTGGCAGGACTTGAAGTAAATTCACAGTCCTTTAGCTTCCTGTTTTTGCTCTGAGCAGTTGTGCTTGCAGAGGTAAACGCACCTGTAACAGTCCTTCCCGTACGGACACGGCGTTCTGAGGCGAGCTTTGGACGGAGCAGAGCCGCCCTTCGACCCGACGGACTCTGCTCTGTTGTTCGACTTCTCCATCTTCTCAGACTCGGTGATGTCAGATGTTTGTGTCGTGGTGGTTCTGTCAGCAGACGACGGCTCCCCTCCGCCCTCCCCCTCCTCCTCCTCCTCCTCCTCCTCCTCCTCCTCCATGGTGAAGTTGTCAGACTTGTCGCTCACCTCAGACCTGTTGGATCCACGCTGATACCTGAGTGTGGGCTCCTCTGAGGGAACATCCTGAAAGTCAAAAAAATCACTTTAGCCTGTAACTAATTATCATTTTTATTATTAATTTAACTGTTAAGTATAATTTTAATTATTTGATTTATGCAGGAAAACACTGAGGATTTTTAATTTATGATATAAAAATAAAAAAGCAGCAAATCTTCGCCTGTGAGCAGCTGCAACCACAGAATCTTATTTTTATTTCACTGCTCTGTAAATTCACGTTACGCATCAGAAGTTTTACTGTAAAGAACCAAACACTTCACAGTCACAGATAGTAACTGATTACTCTACTCACTAATGATTGTACTCAACTGTTTTGGTTCCAGCTTCTTCTTCTTCATCACTTATCTTTCTCCTCCTCTTCCTCGGCCTCTTCTCCTCCTCACTAAGCCCCGCCTCCTCAGGTGAGGAGGCTGCAGTGGGCGTGGCCTGTTTGGCTGCTGCTGGTTTGGAGCTGGTTGATGCTCGTGTAGGAGCCGACTGACCTGAGACAGACACCAACACTAGAATTCAGTCGTTCACTTGACATGAACGATTTTACAGAAACACATGAAACAGAGATTTAAAGAACAGTAACTTTCAGCTGGTTCCACCATCAGGGAACCACAGACCAGAACAGTCTGGACTGAGACTGAGCTTCAGGCTGAGGGACTGAGTCCAGACCCAGAGTCTCTCTGAAGGCAGCATCAGAGAGTGGATCTTGTTCGGGGTCAGGGGGAGTTAATGGAGGTCCAGACCAGACGGGCTGCTGCTTCTGGACCATCTGTCAGAAGGTGAGCGATAACCCTGGTCTGGACCAGGATCTGGGTGCAGGACTGAGTCAGGTCAGACCTGATGTTTCTGATGTTGTATAGAAGAGAGAGTTAGGACCTGGAGACAGATGAAACCTGGTCTGAGTAGGAGAGCTGATCCTCAAACATGACTCCAGGTTTCTCATGACCTTGGTTTGGGTCAGAGATGAAGAGGAGATGATGATGATATGATGACTGATTGGTCGGGACGACCAGAGTTAAGTCTTAGAGAGGTTTAGTTGAAGGTGACGTTCCTTCATCCATGTGGTTATGTCACAGAGACAGACTGAGGTCGTGGGGTCATGGAGGGACCCACAGGTACAGTTGGGTGTCGTCTGCATAGTGGGGACATGAGAGGCTGAAGAATCAGTCTAACTTGAACGAGGACCAATATTTTTTGAGTAACACCTTTTTTCAGTTACAGCAAATTTATTGTTTCCTCATGTTTTCACTTGAGTTTTATGTATTTTTGTGTATTTTCGTGTTTGACAGGGAGTTAGTCGGCACAGCTACACATATACTATCATCGTCTTCTCTTTGTGAGCAGAAACTTTTACTTGTTGTATTAGTTACACTTGTTTGACCAAACAGAAGAGTTTGAAAGTTATACATGTCAATAACTAAATATATAATCAATATGTAAAATCATCCAAAACTTGATGCTTGACACAAGAACTCAGATGTAAAAGCATAAACACAGAAACACAACAGAGTCTGACCACATCAGGTCTGTCTGGTCCCGACAGCTACAGTCTCATATCCAAACTATATAAAAACATCTTTTATCCTTTAATCATGGATAAAAACATGTGGAGGAAGCTGTCGTTCTTTAACTCTTCTTCTTCTCTTTAGGAAACTGGAACTTTTCCATCCGTCCACTCAGCTCAGTTCAGCTCAGAGCGGATGGACGGTGTAACGAGGCAGTGATGAGTCACAGCTCACAGAGAGGCAGACACACACACACACACACACACACACACACACACACACACACACAGACAGGCTGAGGAACCTCATCATCCTCCATCATCTGCTGTTAATGACCAGAGACCGTCCTGACATTACAGAGAGGCTGCAGCGTCACACTTCTTCCACTCTGTTAACACCAGCTCATCAAACCTCACAGACATCAACACGTTTCCATGACACGGCGACGCCCTAAGACCGTCTGACAGTCGGCTTCAGCTGCTGTTTAAGGTCAACCAGTGTCTGCAGTGAGGGGCGTTCAGGCGGCGTCCCAGCTCCCAGCAGCCCTGGACAACATCACCTGAGAACAGACTTTTCCCTCCATCAGACACTGCCTGTGTTTGTGCTGCGGCAGCTCAAAGTGCACTGAGTGTTTTGAAGGAAGTCCTTCAGCGCCGTGGAAATTTAAACACTTCTGCTTCAACCAAACTGGTCACAGCTCACTCCCTCACAGTGTGTCCGTGAAGTGGAACGGTTCAGCTGATTTCAGCCTCTGCAGCAGACAGACACTAAAATTCTTCACGTTAATGAACTTTTGATTTTATATAAAAGATATGGAAGTGCTTCCAGTGTCAGTGAGACATGACAGGGAGGAGGAACTGAGGAGGTGAAGAGAAGAAGCTCTGAGGTAAAACTGCAACTCTACTGGACAGAAAGATGCCCGCCCCCCCGCCCCCGGCTGTTAGCGCGGGTGTGTAAATGTTCTTTCAGCCAGAGACACAGGAAACACTGACAGAGGGGAGAACAGATCAGTCAGAGACCGTTTCCTACAGCAGGACCATGATCTGAAGTAGACCTGAAAATCTCCATGAACCACTTCAAGAACCACTTCAAGAAATACAAGTACAAATGCAGAACAGAGGCGGGGTTTTAGTGGTGCTGGATTCCTGCTGCTGCTGTTAGGTCTTTGCAGATGGCAGTTTACTGTTGTGGTGACTTGTTTGTAGGTGTCAGAGAAGAGCAGCTGATTGTTATAAACCAAACCTGGTTAATATAATCACAGATTTAACGTGGCGTGTTTCTCCAGGAAAACATGGCTGTCAAAGTGTGTGTTATTGGAGGGGGGGGCCCGGTGAAGACCAGGCTTTCAGCCTCTATCTGAGGATTATCCAGCATGAAACCAGCAGCAGTCTCTAGACGACCTGATGAAGATAGTTCAGTATGTCTGCTTGTAAAATGTGTTGTTTTTTAAACTTGCATCTGTTCTGGTAGTTGTCATTGTTGCACCATTTTTTATACCCAAAAACGCAGCTGCTCAGGAAGACAAGCAACATTATCACTAAATCTTCTCTCTGTTGTCATGTGACAGAAGCCGACACACGCTACCTTTCGGGCGGGAGGAAGCTCCGTGTGGAGCTGCAGCCACCATCATCCACGCAGGTAAAACTCTTCTCTTGGTTACAGGCGGAGCGACGTCACTGCGACCACCCTCCTTCTCTGGAAGAGCCGAGTCTCCCTGTGTAAACAGCAGAGAAAACAGCCTCCTGATTGGCTGCCTGCAGGTTGTTCCAGCCTGTGATTGGCTCAGTTCAACAATGTATAAAGCCTGCTCGGTCAAATTTCCTGAGGACACACATTTGTTTGACTGCACCTCCTCCCACACTCAGTGATTCAAATACATCCATGAATAAAATACAATAAAGATAATCAACAAATCATTAATATTCATGAAGTTATTTGAAGTTTGTACTGTTGGTTTCACAAAACTAGAAACTCAAAGACATCTCAGGGAAACTTCAATGAAATTTAATCCAAATAAAAATTTACATTTTCAGCTCTATTCTTAAACTGTTTAAAGAAGCTACTTTTACATTTTTCTATTGCTGCATAGCTAACGTTAGCATCAGCACCTATTGACTTTACTTGACATGGTGTATGAAACGACTTTTACAGCCTCGTGGTCTGAATGGACGGATCTGATCACTGCTCTCTGAACCGTCTCAGTTTAATGAGTAAACCATGGGGGGGGGGGGGGGGGGGGGGGGGGCTGGACACATGACACAAAAAGAGACTAAGAAGAAGAAATATTGCATCTATTGTTTAAATGTCACAGCTACAGTGTTGGCTGAAAACGATAACTGATTGATTATCAATGTATTAATCAGGCCACCATTATGTTCCTTTCTGTCCACTGTTGTGAGGTTTAACCATCCATCAGTGATTTAAAAACATCTACATGATTAAATATTCGTGGTCGTTTCCTCAAAAGAGATCGTTACTTATTTAACTTCCAGGTCAAAGGTCAGAACACTGATTCTCTGCTGATAAAGATTTACTTGAGTCAAACCTTATTCAAACTTGTGTGGGGGCTGTCGTCCTCCTCGTTCGCCAGAGCTGTCGGCTCCCGGTGAGGTGGAGTCCGTCCACGGTCCGGTCTCACTGGATGAGCTGGTTCCACATCTGGCTCCGGAGAACCAGGAAGTTCCTTCTCTTCTTCTTCAAGTGCTTGACTGTTTCTACAGGAAATTATATTTGACAAATGTAGTTTTAAAATAACACAAATGATTAAAGTCCACTTTTAAAACCTCTAAACAATTAATAGACTGAAGTCAAGTCAAGTTTATTTTTAGAGCAGATTCAAACACAGCTTGAACAAAAGACAATTAAAATAAATAAAAGCATTTTTTAGCAAATATATAAGATAAGTAGAACACAAGCAAAGCAGGTAAATATCCTGTACACAGAGACATATAAACATACAACCAAATCAAGAAAACAACAAGAGCGAATACACAATTATCACCATGACGACGAGAAGGTCGGTGAGCGAGAAGGGCTGGTGAGTAAAAACGATTTCAAAATGGAGGTGGAGGAGCACAGCTGAGATCAAGTGGCAGGAAGTTCCTTAGTTCTGGAGCGAGAAGTGTAACGACTCTGGAGCTGAGGGCTGAGATGTGAGCTGGAGCCTGGACAGTCAGAGCCTCAAAGGGGAAGCTGGTGAGACAGTGAGGGCTGAGGAGGGCGGTGATAAAGGTGTGGATAACTTTCTCCACCACTGACGGACAGAATCAGCTTCAGTGGGGAAACAGCTGTTAACTGATAGTAACTAACAACAGAGGTGATGAGTTTATCAGGGCTTCACTGTGGGATGAGGCGCTCCAGCCTACTTGTGAGGAGGGTTCTGGATTTAGAGAGATCAAATATAAGTTCTTCACTTTTGTCGCTGTTTAAATGAAGGGAGTTGTTTGCTATTCAGGCTTTAATGTCCCTGAAACAGTCCGGGAGAGGCTGAAGGGAAACTGTAGATTCTAGTGGGAGGTTCAGCTGAGAGTCGTCAGCATAGAAATGACAGGAGAGGTTGTTTCCCGGTGACGTCTCCACGGGGGGAACGTGTACGAGCTGAGTCTTTGTGAAATGTCAGAACCTCACAGTTGTGGGTTCTTAATGCTGCTGCTCAGGTACAAGCTGGAATTCAAGAATGAATTTTACATGAGCTCCGGCTGGTTTGAACAGTGGTAACATTTGCTTGAGTGTCCTCTCCCATCTTTTTGATCTACACTTCAAACAGAGAGCGAGGATCAGGACAATGGAGGGGATGGGAACTCAGAGATAAAAGATCACCGCCATAAATCAACATTCTGCCGAATGCTGGTTTTAAACTGAGTCAACAAATGACACTCGAACAGCCGCAGTCGCCCCCACAGCCCTGTTAGCAAAGATAAAAGATTAGACTTTAATTAAACAGTGGAGAGCAGCCTCCTCCGTCTTCATTTCATTATTCACAGACCTGTCGGGAGAAATTGCATAAATGAGATTCATCTTTTGATCTTGACGTGAGGTAGAGAGCGTTTTTCTGACATCTAAGTACCTGGGAGTGCACTCCTCTCCGCCCACAGCCACCACCTTGTAGATGAACTGCCCCGGCAGCAGAGAGAAGACGTCTCCGTGATGGAGGGGGTACCAGGAATCCTTGTTCAGAGATCGAGGGTTTTCATCGTCCAGCAACGACTGAATGAAGATTGGGTTCAGGTGGGTCTGAAGATCGAAACAACATGAGGATCAATCATTAACTTCAGTCGGGTTGTCATCGTTTTCTACACTGAAATTTCTCTCCGTCACTGCTACAAGCCACCTGTTACATGGCCACAGTGACTGACCTGATCAGTCTCAGCTCAAACTCAACCATCCCATAACTGGATGGTTTTCTGTCACACTCAGAGCCCTGCAGCAGAAACTGTCGGCACACCGATGGAGAGAAGACAAACAGTGTTGTGATTTTTCTGTGTCTGGAGCAGGTTGACAGACGACGCTGCCACTCAGCCTCAGGCTGCTGTGGGTTTTACAGCGTGAGATCAAGAGGCCGTGTAATTGACGGGATTGATTCCACCTCACCATTAAAAATGGACGACACACTGTGAGGTGTTAATTATTTTCCTGAGGAGACAGTTTGAGACATGAGGCAAAGTAATTAAACACAAATGATAATTAACTGAGGTTTGTGTGACTTATGTCTCCGCTCTGTTACTCATTCTGAACCTTCATCTGACCTCTGACCTCTGCTGGTCCCGGCTGGACTCAATATCCCCTCAGGACTAATAAAGATCTGTGGTTTAATGTATTTGTGGGAAAAGTGACTGATTCTAACAAACAGCATAAACCAACTGAAAACCCTTCAGGGATCAGCATGAGGTTCTGTGGAGACACAAACCAGATGATTAGAAATTAAACGCAAAAGGTTTTTAAATAGTCTGGAGGTTTTTAAAGCTCCACACAGTCTAAAGGCAGATGTCCATGTGTTTGTGATTATAAAGCAGGTCTAGGTTCTATATTAATACTGTGAAAGTATCAAAGCCTCAGTCCACAGAGAAATGCACACAGCCTGTATTCAGACACTGAGCCTTAAAACCAGCCGTCAGGACTTCTGGAACTTTGTGATGTCACAATAAAGCAGTCAGCCAATCAGAAAAGAGGCTCAGACCCTCTCTAAAGAGACACTTGATAACTTAAAACTCAACTAAACTAAGATCAATGAGCCTGAATAGCAGCTCACAGACATTATATTGATGAGATCGATATCATTACACATTGTTATAGATATATATTATAACAGATGGAACCCTTTGGAAAGGCTTCACAGTCATTTAAATGATATCTGAGGATTTAAAGCTTTTCCGGTGCGACTGTCTGAGGACGTGTTGTAGACTGTACAGACTGTGAAGCCCCTTGAGGAAAATCTGTCATGTTAGGCTGTATAAATAAAATCTGACTTTACTCTGCACTGTTGGTCAGAAAAATAAGACACGTGAGGACATCAGCTGGGCTGTCGGACATTTTCATTATTTTGTGAGATTTTACAAACAAAATGATTCAGTGATTAATAAAGACAATAATCTTCAGTCCACTGGAGCGGACGTTAAAGTCTCATGAAGACTGAAGACAAACTTACTGGTTTGAGACGCAGCTGTCCGTCCAGGTTCTCCAGCAGCCCGTGGTGTCTGGACACTCTCTTATCACTGACCTGAGACAACGAGACAACGAGACAGGAGACAACACCGGTTTGTTCTGGGCTGAAATGAAAAGTCACCTCAGTATCTTGACGGTTACTGACTGGACACCCATAAAATGTGCTGTAAATATTCTCAGTGCACAGATCGTGGATGCTAGAGCTGCCATCAGGACCAGAACTGTTCCATCAGAGGATTAAAGTATCTAAAGACATGAACACCTGGATGAACACACATCTGCAGAGATATCCCAGGTCCCTGGTGTACGAATCTGGTGAAACGAGGAGAAGCTGCAGACTACGGTGCGTTTTTTATCTTATTAATTCATATTCAAAATAAACATATGAACATAATGAGCCCTGTACATATGGTATTGTATCATACTGTACAACACTCTTTCACGTGGGAGAGAGGAGGCTCAGGCCTGAGAAACCTGAGCAGCTACTTTGAGGATTGGTCTTGTACATATACCAGAGCCACAGAGACAAACAGTGCAGCTCATCAGAAGCGACACCACCTGATCCTGCATGTTATCAGAGACACAGCGTCCTCCAGGGGCTCAGTAACAGACCTGCAGCTCAGCTCCTACACAGCCTCCTCAGTGCTGCGCTGTAGGAGCTCATCTTCTCTGGGTGTGGATTTAGGATGTAGAATAACAACACAGGACATCTGCCAGTTTGTCTGTGTCGAGCAACATTTTTAAAAATATTGGTGATGAAACCAGTATCAACATTACAGCTGATGTAGACTAGTGCAAGATACTTCACCACACTGATAAACTAATCTATACAACGGATAAAATCATGTTTCAAATGTGACAATAAACACCTGAGAAACTACTCAAAACCACCTCTGTGGTAGTTTCAGTAGGTGTCTCCAGGTATCTCACTCACACACACACACACACACACACACACACACACACACACACACACACACACCAGGTGAAAACAATAGCAGCCCCGCTGCCACAGCTGGTAAACACTGAATAATTCAAAGCGGTGCTGGAATAAAACTAAACTAAACTATATCCTCCGGAGGACTCACTCCCAGTAAGGGGCCCCTGCCCAGCACCGTCTCCCCCGGCGGCAGGTGGACGGGAGTCCCGCCGTCCACCGGGACGAGGTCGAAGCCGGACATGCTGCTCAGTGCGCGGGAGGCGGCTGCGGCCGGTCCACCGGGAGCACTGGTGGAAAACACACAACACACGGCTGTGACACTGAGACCTGGAAGCTGAGAGGATTTAGTGGGAGAATAAAATGAAGATGAAATTGAATCTTCTCTAACTTCTGCTTCACGAACAGCTGCACAGAGCTGAACTAAGAGCCGCGCAGGAGAGTTACCTCTGCCCAGTGGTTGTGGCGGGAAACGGGACGAAAGTTTAGCCCTGATGCTTAAAACTCAAAGTATTATAAAAACTTATAATACATCCATGCACCAAAGGGAAACAACTTTCACGGTCAGAAACACGATTCAAAGCTTCCGGGGTGCTGGAGCGCATGCGCCGTAGAGAACACGTGTGGCGCCGCGCAGCATATTTCCGGCCACAGCTTCACCGAGTTCCATCCGGAATTCTTTCATTTTTAAATGTGTTTGTTTATTTACGAAATGTTTGTGTATACAAAATCAACATCAAGTTGGTTTCTGAATAAGTCAATAACACTCTTCAATTCGGCATACACACAAGAACTGTGCATTACTTGGTTTGTCAAGATTTTAACTTGATTGATTTGGTTGATCTCGCTACAGTCTCTCTGTGGTCAGCACATTGTGCATTTTTTATTAACTAGATATTAAGTAAGACTGGAAAGAAACAGAGAAAGAATAAAACGTTTGCTATAATCAGATACTGCACGAACGTCGATCGATGTTAGTCCCACAGTAAAACGGGCTTTTGCATTTTAAAATAAGCGGAACATGAAGGACCGAACAGCATGAATCCGTGCGCCGGACAGAAGAGACAATGCTGCTGCTTCTCTCGTATGAAGGTTCACAAACGAAAACATCACAGGAATCACTCAGAAGCTTCAGGACAGAAACTGCTGAAAACTTTATTCTGAAAAAAATATAAATTCAAATGTTTTGTTTTTAAAGGGAGTGCGACGCTTGTACGCATGCGCGCTTCACCAAAAACACGGTGACGTGTGTAAACAGCCGTTGAGGCATTTAAACCTCGAGCTGTCAGACACGGAGCGACCACACTGCAGGTAAGAGCAGCCGTCACACGACACACCTGCGGATCTTTCCCGCCACTGTTCCTCCGTGAAGACAACAACAACAACAAGCGTCTGGCCCGAAACCTGCGAGTGTTTTCGGTCGCCGTTAGCCAGCTAACCGCTAGCTGCGGGGCGGAGGTCGGGCTGTGCCCTGCAAACATGTACTTCTGTTAAACGGACTACACACAGACACACACACACAGACACACACACACACACACACACACACACACACACACACACACACACACACACACAGACACACACAGGTTACACACAGACACACACACAGACACACACACAGACACACACAGACACACACACAGACACACACACAGACACACACAGACACACACACAGACACACACACAGACACACACACAGACACACACACAGACACACACAGACACACACAGGTTACACACAGACACACACACACACAGACACACACAGACACACACACACAGACACACACACAGACACACACACACACACAGACACACACACACACAGACACACACAGACACACACAGACACACACACACAGACACACACACAGACACACAGACACACACAGACACACACAGGTTACACACAGACACACACAGACACACACACAGACACACACAGACACACACAGGTTACACACAGACACACAGACACACACACACACAGACACACACAGACACACACAGACACACACAGACACACACACACACACACACACACAGGTTACACACAGACACACACAGACACACACACACACAGACACACACACAGACACACACAGACACACACACAGACACACACAGACACACACAGACACACACAGGTTACACACAGACACACACAGACACAGGTTACACACAGACACACACAGACACACACACAGGTTACACACAGACACACACAGACACACACACAGGTTACACACACAGACACACACAGACACAGGTTACACACAGACACACACAGGTCACACACAGACACACACAGGTCACACACAGACACAGGTTACACACACAGACACACACAGACACAGGTTACACACAGACACAGGTTACACACACAGACACACACAGGTCACACAGACACACAGACACACACAGACACAGGTTACACACACAGACACAGGTTACACACAGACACACACAGACACACACAGGTTACACACAGGTTACACACAGACACACAGACACACACAGACACACACAGACACACACAGACACACACAGGTCACACACACAGACACACACAGGTTACACACAGACACACACAGACACACACAGGTCACACACACAGACACACACAGGTTACACACAGGTCACACACAGGACACACACAGGTTACACAGACACAGTCACACACAGACACACACAGACACACACAGGTTACACACAGACACACAGACACACACAGGTCACACAATTTGCATATTGCACTTGACCATATTATGATTTCGATAATATTTGAATTGTTCAGCCCTACTACTGTGGAAAAACTGTTAAAATGCAGGAAAATAAAATCAGAATCTTTCCGTAACGGTGAGAACATGCAGCCTGTTGCTCAATGCAATAATCACAACATTTGCAGCAATCTATTAATTCTCTATCTATGTCATAAGCTTTTCCTCGTTGTTTAGATCTTTAAAACACCCCTCAGACGGCTGCGAGCTTGTGGCTTTGTTGTGTGAGATCTCAGTTGTTATTGTGATGTGAGCTCTCTGCAGCCCACAGTTTGTGTGGCATTATAATGACCTCTGTGTCTCCAGGCGGCTTCAAACTGTTGGACTCTTAGCTATTATGCAGCATGACCCCACGAAGACCTCGCCTGTGTTTCTCCTCTGTGAGAAAAGATCGTCCCTCACGTCCACTGACGGCGCTCGTCCTCAGAACTTTGCAGAAACGCTGCCAGCGGAGATGAGCGTGAGGATCTTCGGTGAGCTGGACACAGAGAGTCTGTGCAGCGCCTTGCTGACCTGCAAACTGTGGCATCACATCATCGAGGAGAGCGAGCAGCTGTGGAGGAGGCAGTGCCTGCTGGTCCGAGCTGTCTGCCAGAGGGAGGTCGACAGCGACAGGAGAGACGGGCTGTCCTGGAAGGTGGGTCGACTCAGAAGAAAAAAAACAAGAGAGAGAAATGAACGGGAAAAACAGAGGCTCAGATAAAATGGGGGAGAGGAGAGAATTGTAACCTGCTCAGTTTGTGCTGAGCTGCTGCCTGTTCAAGTTTCAGTTCATTTTAAATGAAGCTTCTGCTTTTGATCATAACAAGATTCTCAAAGTGAATCACACTGATGAAGGAGCACGACGCAAATCTGACTTTAGATATGACAACATCAAAATAAGACAACATGTTACAGTAAGTCAGTGAAGAGCAGGTAACAAAACAAACAGGTAACTACACTGACTCACCTGGACTTGATTTCCTCATCAAACTTAAAAAATGAAAAAGTCAATAAACAACAACATGCAAAACCATCAGCTAATGATTGTGTCACAGGAAAAACGACCACGTTCTGCTTCTTAGTGACCTCTGACCTACAGGTTATTATTCATTTACGGTGCCATTTATTGTGAAAATCCTATCATTTACATGAGATGTAGAATATGATACAAGTCTTGTTATATAAGTAAATACACACTGAATGTTTGTTTGTCTTTGTGCTGCTGTTTCCTCTCTGCAGGTCACATTGGTGAGGAACTACACTCGCAGCTGTCTGAAGAGGGACTGGCTGAGAGGACGGTACAGCCACGTGAGGTCAGCGGAGGAGCTGAGCGGCAGGAGGATGACGCCGCTGGATGCTGAGACGTGGGGAGAGATCCTGCAGGCCGAGCTGGACAGATGATCGACTCGTGGATCAGGATTTTATTTAAAGCACCTCGAGGACCTCAGAGTGTTGGACTTTTAACGCTAATGTATATTTTATACTCTGTGTTTTATTAGAAAAAACATAATTGTACATATTTTTTTTACTTTTTTAAGAAAAAAGAATCATGGAGGAATGAAATAAGTGAAATGGAAACATTACTGGCTGAAAGTGATTGTGACTAAAAGACTGTTTGATTGTTTCGATGTAAATATGGCTGAGATGCAATAAATCACATATTTGTGAAGCTCATGGTGCAGTTTTTATTGACACAGGGTCAGAGAGGAGTCGACTTCATGTTTATTGAAGCAGTGTTTGGTGAAGTGTTGAAGTGTGTTACTCTCTAAGCTGTTTCTCTTTACATTAGAGGAGGTTACACATATGTGTATGTCAGTAAAACTTAACGTGTCAAAGGTAGAAACGCTTCTTGTGAAGAGGAGTTTGTTTTACACTTTGGGAGTTTTTCATATTTGATGAACTGATAAAAGAAAAAAGGAAGAGAGCTGCAGGAACAAAATGCACAACGAGGTTGGAGTAGGCAGTTGTACACACTGATACACTAACATCCCTTGAATAGATGTACTCAACCATGTATTACAAGAGCTGACATTAACAGTTATTTTTTTAATCATCTATCATTCCTGCACTTATTTTCTCAATTAATTGATAAATTAGATGAAAACTGTGGTAAAATGTGAAAAATGAGTTTTCACCACCAAAAAATAGGCAACTGTTAAATAAGACAAAGACCAGAGGACAACAAATGTAACATGATCAGATAACTTATGATTAACTTCCAGTTAATTTACAACTTATTCACTGACTAACTGCAGCGCTAAACAACTGACCTGGAACAATTATCACCATATGCATTTTAACTGATCAATCAATTGACAGAAAATCTGAAGCAATTTTTCATTGATTCAGTTAAAATACCAAACACACTTTGTTTCATCTTGTGGTCCAAATAGTCACATTAAAATCACTGAGTTGTGGATTATTGGTCTGATGCTGAAATAGACTTTGGACATTTTCGGAAAACAACGGTTGGCTGCAGTCCTCACGACTCCGCTTTTATTCTGAAAGATGCAGCCGGAAGCCTTGTTCCGTCCAGCTTGACTCTGGTCCCTCCTCAGCATCACCGCATCATCCGCTTCCTCCTCCCTCGATACGGGACCAGACACCGACCCCATAAACCACAAAATCCCGGGACAATGGACGACGTTCCCCCGATCATCAACATCTCCATCTCCCTGCGGATCCAGCCCAACGAGGGACCCGTGTTCTTCAAGGTGGACGGGACCCGGTTCGGCCAGAGCCGGACCATCAAACTGCTCACAGGCTCCAAATACAAGATCGAGGTGGTGGTGAAGCCTGGGACCGCGGAGGCCACGTAAGGACAAATCCCGTTAAATCCAGATATGTGACCTTTTCTCCGCGACTCGGGCTGCGGCCGCTCAGAGCCGCTGAGTGCGGCTCTCAGGTCTGCAGGGTCCGGGTGGAGCAGGCCTCCTCCTGCACCACCCGGACCCCCTGAATAAATCATGTGTGGAGGTTTGTGTGTGACGGGAGGCCGTGCATGATCTATCTGCTGGTCCTGGGTCAGTTACAGGGAGGTCAGTGAGGCTCAGGTGGAGCAGCCCCCCCCCCCACACACACACACCACCCCTCACCTGTGCTGCTCTGACAGAGGCAGCGGGAACCAATCCAACCAGCAGCATGAGCTAGTCAGCCCAGCAGGCCACAGTCAGGTCCGACCACACCTTTACCTACGTCACAAGGCTCTACAGGTGCTGTTAACGTGAATTAGCTTCACGTTAACAGGCGTTCACCAACCACAAACATGAATAGATTAGGATGGAGTCATGTTTGGCGTCAGAGGAGGATGGAGGGAGGGACAGAGGCCTGGAGACTTCCGCTCACACCTCCAGGTGCTCATCAGCCGATTGAATTTAGAGGACGGAGCTGAATACAGTCTCATGTTGCTTAGCAACAGTCCAGTACCAGTCCAGTTGCTGGTGTAGACAAATAAATGATGAAATAAAGAAACAAATCACAATCTGTTGTTGCTTATTCCTTTTGCATAAAATCAAAGTCCCCCTGGTGGCCCCCTGGTGGCTCCCTGGTGGCTCCCTGGTGGCCCCCTGGTGGCCCCCTGGTGGCTCCCTGGTGGCTCCCTGGTGGCCCCCTGGTGGCCCCCTGGTGGCCCCCTGGCAACACAGAGCTGCGGACCCTCAGTGTCCGGTTCAGCCCTTCAGAAAGTATCACACTTCTTCTTCCTCCTCTTCGTCACAGCAACATGAACATCGGAGGCATCATCTTCCCTCTGGAGCAGCAGTCCAGAGACGAGGACTCGGTGGTTTATCACGGCAAGTACGACACCGAGGGCGTCCCGCACACCAAGAGCGGGGACCGGCAGCCTGTCCAAGTCAGCATAGAGGTAAGACAGCAGCGTCACAACAGGAAGTCCCCTCAGGAGATATGTGTGTAGAACGCTGACTCAGTGGAAAGATTCTGGCTTTTTTCTGCTGCAGTGTTGGTGACGCAGACTCTTTTCTCTGTCCAGTTCAACAAGGCGGGGACGTTTGAGACGGTCTGGCAGGCGAAATACTACAACTACTACAAGAGGGAGCACTGCCAGTTCGGCAACAAGTTCAGCAGCATCGAGTACGAATGCAAGCCCAACGAGACGCGGACCCTCATGTGGATCAACAAGGAGGCGTTCAACTGAGTCGGCTCATCTTAGCACTGTCCACACACCCAGCACCGAGCAGAGGACATCAGTCGTACCAGGACTACCTTTGAACATCAGCATCACAATAAAAGGACAGCCTTATCCTGAAGGCGTGCGGTCAGTCAGCGAGGGTCTGGTCTTTCTATGGTTTTATCAAAGAGCGAGAGAAAACAGCTGTTTGCTATGCTGGTCTTTAAAGGGTTTTTGTTTTAAAGCTGCGCTCAGCAACGTTGTTTTTGGCAGCTTCACATGCCGGCAAAAAGGGAACAGTTAGAAATGTTCAGAAATCCTGCACAGAGACGCAAGTTAACTGCACACGGCTGTTTATGGCTGTTCATGATGTTTATATCAAAGGAAACCAAAGGGACAGAAAAAGGAAAAGATCTGAAGGTTAAACAGCAGTTTTCTCTAAAGGGAGTTACGTTTCAATCTGTCACCTCCTTCGTGTATCGACCCCTGAACGATCATCTCGACTCTAGTGATACTTTATGATACTTTATCATTGAAATTCAAAAATTTGGCTCAATTCAAAAAATGCCGGTACGAGAACTAAGAGGAGCTCCAAATGAAAAGTTGCGTAGCGTAGCTTTAAAGCAGGGGCGGACAGGTTTGAAGGAACAATCAGACATTCTGTCAAACGAGCTCGTTAATCATCTTCCCAAAAACATTGACTACATTTCAAGTTTGTGTATGAGAAAAGGTCAAGGGTGTGTTTAGCTTAGCTTAGCTCAAAGACTGGAACCGGGGGAAACATCATGCAGTGATGTTCTGGACAAATCAGCTATTGAGGATACTAGGAACTGCACCATAATGAAAACCATCAGTAATAATACTGGACTGTCTGTGTTCTCTCTGGTCGGCTTGAGGTTTTTACCCAAGTCTCAGCAGAGTGAGTCTAGAGATACAAAACTCAGAGGCACAAAATGAGTTTTTCCCCCAGTGTCCTCCACTGTAAAAAGATGCACAGGTGAATGTGTGAGCTCATGTGCTGTCTGCCTTTCACGGTGTAATGTCTGCATGGGGGGAAAAACCATCTAAACCCAGAATTTCCACAGGCTGTAGCGGCCACAGCTAAGAAGAAACAAAGAAGAGCTGAGCTGCGTTTCCTACTCTCAGAGAACGTGGTGATTGAATCAAGGTGTTGAGGTTACAAACGGAGCTGAGGAGAACTGCTAGCCTGGTTGACCACAGCTTCAGAGCTGCCTCATTGTGTTGCATCGTGTTAGCTAACAAGCCAGTAAATAAACCATCCAAGTCTGCTGGGTTGAGCAGATTGAAGAGTAAAGACAGAGCTCAAACCTGGCGCCCCCACTCCGAGTTCAGAGACACTGGGTCACTCCGTGGTCAACAAATAGCTTCAACGCTAACTGCTGCTAAAACCACAGTGTCACCTTTTTACTTCCTTTTCACGTGCAGCATGGAAATCAGACAGACTTGGAGATTTCTGGAAGGTGTATTTGTTCATTTTTAATGACGCTAGGCTAACAGTTCCCCATTTCCAGTGTTTGTGCTAATGCTAGGCTAACCACCGGACCTATCTCTGTGCTTGACCCACACACTTGAAATTCATGTCAATCTTTTTATATCAGAAGAAAACAAGCCACTGTTATCTACAAAATGATCCAACTGTTCCCTTAGTAAAGGAGAGTTATGAGCAACACCCTCAACAACTAAATTTATCGCAGCACAAGGCGGGAGCGACTGAGGGCACCAGCTGGCCCGGGGTTAGCTGAAGACCAGGATGGAAGACACCTGTGGATGGAAGCAGTATTTTACTTTATTTATTAACTGCGTGGATGTGTTGGTGAGAGAGTAAGAGGTGATGTGTGAGAGTGTGTACAACATTGTGATAGTTTTGACTTTTCCTATGTGTTATCATGTAAATTTAATGGAAAAATCCACCAAAAAAACACAAAACACTGTTTGAGAAAACAGCGTTGAGATTATTCCTCCATGAAATACTTTGGTCCGTGTGTCTTGGATACCTGGCTGATCTCAGAGGACCATGACTTCATGTTCAGGTGTTCAACAATCATAAAACAAATCAGAATATGTGGGGTTCGGTGGGTCCTTCGCAATAAAAGCACGAGGGCTACATTCTTGAACTGCCATGCTAAAACTGGAAATGTAGGAAATGAAGAAAACAGGTTTGATATAAAAGTAAATTTCTTTATGAACCAAACTTTACAGACATCGAGATCAACAGAGTGAGAGGACGGTGGTGGAGTTTTCCTTTAAATGAAGAGGCTGATGTTATTCTGTATTTTTCTTCTTGTTAGCAAATCCCATGTTTGGATCCAAACCAACAGTTTGTTAGTCTGTCTCCAACTCCACTGATTCCTACTGGAGGCCTGGATCTTTACAAGCTCCTCCTCAGGTTCAGTAGTTTCCTAAAACAGCAGCTTACTGCAGTGTTTGATCAAACAAACAGGAGGAAATACAGCATTTGGTTGGGACTATTTTCAGCAGCGGATTAATCCACATTTGGTGCTGTAGTGAGTATTTGAGCAGTGGGATGGTGTGTGTGGGACTGAGTCTAAATAAACTACAGAGTCAGAGGAGTCAGACACACCAGGTGTGATACACACACAGCACCTGCTGTCAGGTGACATTCAGTGTTGGTTTGAGTCTTTTCATGTGTTTTTCTGACAGGAAGTACAATATAAAAGATCACCAGAGCTTCAGATGATTTCAGACGTTCTGTCTTTGTATGATTCAGCCTCTGTTTCGTACCACAGGCTGCAAGTGCTTTGTGTTACGTTTTATCCAACTGCTCTTTGTTTGTGTTTTCTTGATGCACGCGCCTGGATTCGTTTTGCCAAACATGATCAGTTTGTTCTGTTGTTAAATGATCTCAGTGCTTGAAACTTTGATGTTTTGTTATGTGTTGAACTGAGGGAGTATAAAGTGTCTCTGTGAATAAACCTGTAGACAGAACCAACAGTAACTACTGCAGTTATTATAAACTTCAATAAATCAATTCTGCAGTGGAGGATGTGTTTAAAGTATTTACATCTTTTACTGCTGTAAAAATACCCAATTACGAGAGGAAGTCCTGCATTCAACATATTACACAGTTAAAAATATATTTAAAAAAATATCATCAGCAAAATGTACTTCAAGTGTCAAAAGTAAAAGTACACAGTGCAGATACATGAGCCCTATGAGTGATATATTATATATTATATAATTAGATTACCATCACTGATGTATTAATGTGTATTAATGTCACATTTTACTGCTGTAATTGGTGGAGTTCATTTTAAATAATTGTACTGTTTGGTAGTTGAATTTATAACAGTTCATTATATTTTATAGGATCATCATGTTTTTCATGTTAGAGATGGAAACAACAGCTGACAAATAAATGCAAAAATTACAAAACTGCAGAAGTAAAGTGAGGAGTAGAAGTGTGAAGTGCCGTGAAATGGAAATACTCAAGTACATGTAGAATAAAGTACAGTATTTGAGTAAATGTACTTAGTTTCTTTTCAACCATTACTTTACTATATTTATCTGTGGCTTATAATTAACCTACGTTTTTACATGCAAAACATTAAACACACAAACTATGATAGTGAAAAACGTTGACTGTGCCTGACAACAGAAATCCAAAACAGTGCTGCTGTGATTCTGCACTCAGCATCATACAGGAGAAGAGACGGTTCGTGTTAGTGATTGTGAAACAGAGTGATTCCTCACACTCAGAGACGAGCTTTGGTTTGCACCTCCTCCTCCTCCTCCTCCTCCTCCTCCTCCTCCTACTCTTCCTCTCTCCCTCTCTCTCTCTCCACCAGCGCTCTCTGTGCTCTCTCTCCCCCGCTGCGGCTCTCTGTGCTCCCGCTGCGGTGAATCTCTCCCCCGCTGTCAGTCACGGAGCAGCCGGTGGCCGGTGTCCTACCGTCAGAAGCCCTGTTCAAACATCGTCTTTTCTGACCCGTTAACTCGGCTCTAACTCATCCTCCCGGCAACTGTTCACCGTCTGGCGGCAAAATGGTGAGGAATAACCCGTCCTTCATTTTAAAATTAAAATATTAAACCTGATTTTGTGAATTCAGCTTCTCCTGCCGCAGCTCTTAGCTAACGTTAGCCGCCGTTAGCTCAGCGCTGTATTTAAACAAGCGTAACGTTTGTGGCCGTTAGTTTTCGTGGGTTCGTTGTTGTGTTATTTATGTGTCCTCTGACTGTTACACTGTCACACAGCCGTGGGTAAAGAAACCTCGATTTGTGGGTGAGTAAAATAAAGCCACGACGCTATGCTAGCTGGTGCAGTAATAGAGAAACACTGAGGTTAGTTAGCAGGCTAGCTATTAGCTGGAGCTGCGACAAGTGCGCAGCAGTAACGGATTCTTCAGCAGCAGGGCCACCAAAATAAAACGCTTTCAAAACTTAGGCTTTTCATTTGGGATCATCTTTTTTGATTATTTGGTTTATCATTTAGTTCAGAAATTGTGAGATATAACAATTTCTGAACTAAATGGTTAATTGAAAGTGTTGACATGTCTAGTTATGATCGACCATCAGCATAAAATTGGAATATATTTAATTTACAGTTATCCAGTAACAGTGAAAAGCAGCAAGTTATCTCATGTGTGAAGCAGCAAAAAGATGTTTGCTTAAATATTCACGTAAATGATGATTGATTAGCTGAAATGCCTCATATTAATTTCTGTTGACGGACTAATTATATAATCAACCAGTGTTTCAAAATAGGCATGACATTTTTTAATTCCACTTTTATTCAGTGGTATTTAGTTGCAGATAGATTATGATTGTGATTGTGATGACAACTAAAGCTAAACCATATTATGCAAGGAAAACATAATGACGTATCCACAGCATGTCCAGAGTGAATTCAACTTTAAGAGATATCATCTGCTCTTGACAGTGTTTATGAGCCCTTGTATTCATATTTGAAGCTCATCCATAGGACATCGGGAGGACTCAGTTAATTGTAATCGCCTCGTTAACTCTGGTCTGTGTACAGAACAACTGACGTTCTCCAGGAGGAGTTTTATTTTGAAAATTATGACCGGAAGTTTTGTGCAATTGTGCGGTACAGATTTCGCCGTTGGTGATAAAATTAAAAAATATAATGGTGTAAAAACCGAAAATAACTAACCCCGAAATTAAAGGTGTCCAAATGCAATACTTTCATAATAAAACACCTATTTTCTGTCCACAATCAGAAATATATTGAATCTAATGTTTAAGATTTGTGTGTTATAATTGCTTTTAAGATTTCCATCCATTTGGATTACATGGTTTTAACAATAACCTTAGATTCTTTTATGAAAAGAGATTGTCCTTGTTTTTAATCAGATGTCAGAATGTGGAGCTCTTGTTTCATCATCAGTCTTTTCTCCTTTTCAGGGAAATGAAGCCAGTTATCCTCTGGAGATGTGCTCGCACTGTGAGTATCCATACATGTCACTGACCGCATGGCATTTCATGAAGCGTTATAAGTGCAAGTTATAAACATTTGCATTTTCCCTCACTGTTAAACATCCTTGTGTATGGTTAGAGGCCATCATTTAGTTTTATTTTGAAGGAAAGGAGTATCTATGTTTCCATCCCTGCTGTGCTAGTTTTTACGCCTCCGTGCCGGCAGCAGTCAGGGTCATCCGTCCCGTTCTGGTGAACACCATATCTCAGTAACACCATGAGGGAATTTCTTCAGATGTGGCACAAACATTCATTGGGACTCATGGATGAATTCATTCGATTTTGGTGGTCAGAGGTCAGAGGTCATGGTTACATTGACCTCACAAAACACAAATTTGGCTGTAATTCACAAAGTCATATACTAATTATGATACAAATGAACTCAAATGTCTTTAAGGATAAAATGAAGTGATGACCTTTTATATCCAAAAGGTCAAAGGTCAACTTCACTGTGACATCATTATGTTCTGTTAAAACACTTGTGGGCATTATTCAATACTGTAGCTCAGGAAATCATCTGTCTGATCTGAGCTGCAGTGCAAAGTTCCAACTTAACCTTCATGTTAGCCTCTGATACTTCATTTCCTTTATGCCAAGATAATATTAGCAATACTGTCATAACCAATTAAACAAATCGTTTTGGAACATGAGAGTAATTCATAAGACAGCAGGTGCAGACATTTATCTAAAATACACCTTCATTAAACAGAACGCTTGTTCCAGTGGCCTAACTGTGGGATAAGGGGGCAAATGTCAAGTTCACTGAAAACAACAGAGGCTGAATTGAAATCACCTGTAGTGGTTAGTAATCAATTGATAAATGTCATAAAAAAACAGTTATCGTTATTGTTATAATCTTTATTTGAATCGAATATTTGAATTAACCAAAGGCCGTTTAAATGAGGAAGTGATGAATAAAAAGAGAAGAGTGAAATAACCAGATGTTCACTGTCAGCCGTCAGACAGGTTGTGTTGCTTGTTGCCACAGAAATCCCAAAGTGTTGTGGTTCAGTCTCCTGCACATAGGAGAAGTGTTTCATCAGGGGAGGAGGCGGACACACAGTAGGTGTTTAGTTCATGTTGACACCTCACAGAGGTGAACTGATGTGGTGGAGGCTTTTGATGGATGTGACCCCTGCCTCGCTCTGCCCCCGTCTCCCAGCACGCTGCCCCATCGCTCTGTAAAGGTCAGTGTCAGGGCTGCTGGCAAAGCCTAGTTTGTCTTTAGTCACAGCAATATCCCTGTTTTAATTAGTTGGTCGCCCTGCTCTGACCCCAGCTCCGCAGAGGAGAAGTGCCCACTTCATTAGCTGGAATGAGTGCAGGGTCTGGACCCCTCCAGCAGAGGCTGGTGTCAGCTGAACGTGGGTCTCAAAAGTCTGTCAACTGTTACTGGAATAAATTTGGGGAGGTGGAGGGTTTGGGGGGGCTGGGTCCTAACGAGCTGTTATGAAAGGTGTCAAAGCCTGGGGGAGGCTCTGTGTGGGGGGGCGGGGGTAAGATTTATGACCTGTGCACGTCTCCACACTCAGAAACCCTGACAATCGTTTTGCCTGTTGATTGAAAGCCTTTTCTTGAACCGTTCGGTCTGGAAAGTTGATACCAAGTATTTGGTTTTCTAGTCTAAGAGTAAGACCAGACCCTGGAGTGTGACCTTGGTCATGGTTCACACACGTGTGTTACTGCAGTTCATTATGGGGTTTTTCTGTGTGCAGAAAGTTGTAGCTGGATGCTACCTTCACATTAGCAACTCTCAGGGGCTAATGAGCTGAACCAGGAGCAGCAGGGTTCAGTGTGGCAGACTGACTGGAATTAAGTGGTTGCTTGTTGTTCACACCTGAGAACTGCATATATACCTGACAGCCTAAACATGCTCTTCAACAATAGTAGTTTTATTGTATATTATTACAGTGGTTCCCAACCGACCAATTAGCCGGACTGATAACCAGTCGATCTCTAGTTCCTTCTTACAATCACATATTTACAGATTCCTTTAAATCACAATCTATTTTTACAGGTTTTCACAAATAAAGAAAATGACCATAGTTACTAGTAATTAACCAGTACTTAGCATTTAGTTAATTAACTCTGTCCATTTGCTATTTACTATGGTATAGACCGTATCCTGAACAACAGACAGTCAACAGTATTTTTTCTGTGGCTGTGAATCAAAGACACGAATCAATGACAAGAAATGATGAAGGTTTTACATCATGATGGAAACATTAGTGTCTGTGGCAGCGTTGATGACATGAATGCAACAAGCTGATTTTTTACCTGTGTAACGAGAAACAGAATAATCTTAGAATAAAGTCTGAATAGACTTTGTGAGTCTGATGTAACATACAACATCTCAATGGTGGATTTCAGTATGGACGACATGGACATCGGCACCTTGTCGGGTGGCGGCACGGGCTCTCACACACACACAAAAAAAGTTACATTTACACATTTCTACCATGTATTTGCTCATCATGTCAGTGTGTAGGTCGGGGTGGTGCTCTTTCTAGGTTGTGCAGACTTCTGCTGCTGAAAAGGTCTCCTCTCAGGCCACGTCCACACTACTACGTTTTACGTGCACCTCTCGTGCTCTGGAGTTTTCAAGCCTTGGAAACGGAGCATTTTGGAAACGCTGCTGGCTCCGTTTTAGTTTGAAAACTTCAGGGTTGTGTTGTAGTCTGGTCCGGCAAAAACGAAGAGCTTTGGAAACGGTGGCTCCCTGATTGGCTCTTATCAGCCTGGACCACCAGCGGTGAAACAACATGGATAATGAATCAAAGTGTCACTGACCTTGTCTTTGCAGCAGCTGTTGTTCAGTTAAATCCTGCCTGTTAATGCTACAACTGTCTTTACTTTCCTCGTTCATAGTATTTTCTGCAACTAATCAGCTGAGCACACCTAAAAGTAGACAATCTGCTTCCTGTTTACACCGGCCCACCGGGCCCAGTGTCGTAAATTGGTCATGTATGTGTGAGTTTTCAGGTGTGTTAGTGTGGACGCAGATGGTTTCTGATATGGAGCTAAAACACTTGTCTGGACGAGTTTCATTTTAAAACATAGTAGTGTGGATGTAGCCTCACTCTCAGAGGTGGCAGGAGATGTAGTTTGACTACAAGCATTTCTACCTCTGTACAGTCTCAGTATTAACCATGTGTTTGCTGGGCAGATTTCATATGATGATGTCATTGATGACTTTCTATCAATGAAAACAAGAAAGGTCAGACTTTGGACGAAAAAAATGTTATTGTGGCGTCCACAGTATTTATACTAATCACTAATCATAATTTGTTCCCTGGAATAAAAAAAAAAAATCACAAAGTGTAATTGACAGGACAGATGATCACAGGGGCCGAATTTTTACCACCATCATACAGACCAGGATTAAAGAGTGGGTGGAGTTCCTCAGTGAAGGAGCAGCCAGCAAAGGAGTAGATGAGAGCTGCAGCACCTACGTCATAAAAGGAGACCAGACCCTCCTCATAATCCACAAACACCCCCACCTTCTCAGGACCAGACTTCAGAGAGAGACGGACTGGACGGTTATCAAGAGCTTTGTACTCATTTCCATTTATCAACCATATTGTCCAGTAACCATATTTAGGGCTCCGTGATATTTTCCCCTTCCTGTTGATCGACTCTCTGGCCACTCCTACGTTCCAGTCGGTCTTTCCTTTCACCTGAACCTCAAAGTAAAATCTGCCTGAAGAGAAACTCTGCTTTCCTAAGACATTAACATAGTAAGAAAATCTCTCTGGGTTGTCTGGAAGATTCTTCTTCACATCACCACAGTGAACTTGTTTTCCATCATCAGACAAGATGAGATAAGAATGTGCTGTATCAGGATCAAGAGTCACATCCACTGCATACTGCTGGACCCTCTTCAGCTCAGCCTCAATCAGCTTCTTCTTCTCTTTACTGAGCGTCTCCTCCAGCTGAGCCACAGCTCTCACCACAGTCCCCTCATAGGATGGACGGACTCTGACCTGTGTCCAGTCCTTGGTGGGTGGAGCAGCTTTCAGGGATGGGAAGCTTTGGAGGAGGTGGAGGTGGTCTTCAGAGAGTGAGAGCTGCTCCACCTCAGTGCTTCTCTTCATCAGCTCAGAGATTTCCTGTTCCAGCTCTGTGATGAAGTGTTCAGCCTGTTTCTCTGTGGTTTTCTGTTTCTCTTCGATCTCCTTTATGAGCTGCTCCAGGCCTCTGTCAACAGACTCCTTCAGAGCAGTGAAGACCTGAACACCTTCTGCTTTCTCTCTGTCTGCATCATCTTTATTGATCTTGACTGAGTCTCTGATCTCCTGAATCTTCAGTCGTCTCTTCTGGATCATTTGCTGAATTTCAGCCTCTGTCTTCTCCAGCTCTGCCTTCTTTCCTTCATATTCTTCTTTCAGAGGAACAAACTCATGTGTCTTGTGGTCTAAAACAGAGCAGATTATGCAGACAAATGTCTGGTCGGTCTTACAGAACAGCTCCAGAGGTTTATCATGGTCCCGACACATCCTGTCTTCCAGGTTCTCCACAGGGTGGATCAGCTGATGTCTTTTCAGACTTGACACTGTCAGATGAGGCTCCAGGTGAGTCTGACAGTAGGAGGTCAGACACACCAGGCAGGACTTCAGGGCCTTCAGTTTGGTTCCAGTGCAGACGTCACAGGGAACTTCTACTGGTTTGGAAACTTGTTGCTCTGAGCTGCTGCTGCTGGTTTTCTGTTGAGCTTCATGTCTGAACTGAGCAACCACCTCAGAGATGAAGGTGTTGATGTGAAGCTCGGGTCTTGTGTTGAAAACCTTTTTGCACATCGGACACAGGTACTGAGCTGTAATGTTCCAGTGTTGATTGATGCAGTTTTTACAGAAGTTGTGTCCACATGGTGTGGAGACTGGATCAGTGAACACCTCCAGACAGATGGAGCACAGAAACTGATCTTCAGACCTCAGGTTGGTGGCAGCAGACATGTCTACACACTGAGAACGAAAGAAAAGAAACAGATTCCATTTAAAATAATGTTTTAATTATTTGTTTAAAAAGAAAGGTTGATGACTTTTCCAATAAGTATGAGCTGTGATATTAGTCATTTTGAGTTGGGGGGTGGGGCCACTTGTACCAAGTTGAGTTATGAGTAACTGTGACCATTTAATCTGTGATAGAAAGCTGAAATGGTCAGTGACACGACTTATTGCAGGTAAATACATCCTTCACCTTGATGATGTGTTGGATGTGTGAGACAACTCACTGTGAACTGATCTACTGACAGTTGATCACTGAAAATTCTCCACAACTTGTTGTGTAAGTTTATTTATAGCAGAGCTAATAAAGCTCCACTTACTTAGTGACAAACATCATGTATTTCCTCTTGCTGCTTCACAATAAAAGCCTTCCCTCAGGTTCACAGGTGTAAAGCTTTTCTTGTGAAACAGCTAGAGGAAATAGAAGTGATCAGTACTAAAACCAGGAAATGAGTGAAACTCAACTTGAAGCTCAGAGCTTCAGTAACGAGTCAGAAGAGTCCTGAGAACTGACCCAGAGGCTGTTTAAAGTGGACTATAGAGGGTCTGTGGACAAACAGCCACAGTTATATTGTGACCATTTCACCAGAGTCAGTATGAAATGAAGAGAGAGAAACTTCCACCTGAGGAGAGATGAAGCTTTGTGTTAGTGCTGCTCGTTAAAACAGTCACTATGATCAGCTGTACTCACCAGTGTTTGGTAGAGACTCTGCTGTGTTGTTGACAAAGACCTGATGGACTCAGTTTAATCTTCTGTTGGACAGAAACAGACTCGTCTCCACTGCAGCTCAGTTGTTGCTCTGACAGACTTTACTTTCTGTTCTGCACAGTCACCTTGAAGCTCTCCAGTCTTTCCAGTTCTTCTCCTCCTCTTCCTGCAGCTCTTTGTCTCAGGTTTTATTGTGAAATCACATGGTTTTCTCTGATTAACATGGAGCGAGGTGGAGCTACACCTCACAGGTGGGAGGAGTAAAGTGAAAGAGTAACGGTTACTTTAATGATCCCTGGTGGAAAAGTCATGTTACAGCAGCAGAAACACACTGAGAACTATTGTAATTATATGCATATGAATAGAATAATTTAAAAAGTTACTCTTTATACATTATATAGATGAAAATACCTTCAACTCTGAGAGAATTTTCCAAATATTTGTGTAAAATAAATCCTGTAGTGCACCTCCAGCAGCCATGATGTGTGTACTATACATGCACATCTAATTTCATTGTATTTTGTACAATACGATGACAGTAAAGACTTTGTATTTCTATATCTAAGTACAGGAATGAGTAATAAATAAATACAAAAATTCATTATTATTTAAAAGTATAGTCACCATATTATAAGTATATCAGGTTAATGACAATAATAAACACACCACCCCGTGATAATACGGTCCTGTGAAATATTAATGGAGGAGATGAGATAGATAGATAGATAGATAGATAGATAGATAGATTACTTTATTCATCCCCGAAGGGAAATTAGTTTGTTACAGCTGTCCGGTGTATTATAATACAAAATATACAATAGAATAAAATACAGAGGTAGACAGAAAGAAATAAAAATACAGAATGGCAGATATAAATAATAATATACTATGTATATGCATATGTAAATGGAAAGTGCAAAAAGATGGATACAAATATTGTATGAATATGATATATAATATCAATACGGTTAGTATTTGGAGTGGAGTGTTGTGATGAAAATTCAGAGTGCAAAGTGTGACAAGTCATCTTGTGTCATCTTGGCTCTGACAGAGGAGGATGAGTTGTACAGTCTGATTACAGTAGGTAGGAACGATTTCCTGTATCGTTCCTTAGAGCAGCGGGGTTGGATGAGTCTGTTGCTGAAACTGCTCTTCAGCTTGTCCAGTGTTTTGTGGAGGGGGTGAGAGGGATTGTCCATGATTGCCAGCAGTTTTGCCAGCATCCTTTCCTCCACCACCTCCTCCAGGGTGACAAGTTTAGAGCCAACAACAGACTCTGCCTTTTTGATGAGTTTGTTCAGTTTGTTGGCGTCCTTTGCCTTGATGCCTTGATGCCCATGAAATGAATATGATAATGAGATATTAAAGTTCTGCTGTGGTGCTTCACCCAGGCTCAGTCCTTACCACAGTGACCCGGGTTTGAGTCCGACCTGTGGCCCTTTGTTGCATGCAGACCTTTACACTGTTCTGAGCACTGTAAGGACTCGCTGTCTGTGTCAACTCTAAAGTCTGGGCCTGGATCCATGATTTTGTAGTTTATTAAGCAGGGTTTTTATGTTCAAGGAGAAGAAAAGGAAAGATGAGGTAATGTTTGAGTTTAACATGTTGTGAGTTTTTTTTACCTGACCATCAGCATATCTGTCAGTTTCTCTCCCATACACACCTCAAAGCCAAGAAGATAAGAAATCATGGATTGACCCAGTGCAAATAATTCAAGTGAAGTACGTCATGTGGATTTTGCCCAAAGCTGCAGGAATCATATGGTCGGGCTGTCAGCATTCTAAACCTGAAGATTTTTACGAAATGACCCCCTCCTTGATTCTTCTATGGTCACCACCCACCAGATATGTCTGGTACAGAACAGCTCCAGAGGTTTATCGTGGTCCAGACACATCCTGTCTTCCAGGTTCTTCGTGTCTGAACTGAGCAACCATCTCAGAGATGAAGATGTTGATGTGAAGCTCAGGTCCTGTGTTGAAAACCTTGTTACACATGGGACACTGAGGGACATTAATGTTCCAGTGTTGATTGATGATTGACAGTTTGTACAGAAGTTGTGTCCACATGGTGTGGAGACTGGATCAGTGAACACCACCAGACAGATCTTCACCCAACACGGCCAGTTCTTCCTCATAGTCTTGTTTCTTCACTGAACCCACAGTGAAATTACGCTGTTAAAAACTAACAGCTTCAAATATTCTCTGTCTTTTAAAATAATTGGATTAAATATTTAATTTGACAGGTTAAATTATGTCAACACGGCCCCCGCCTCCACAGCGCCCAGTCGATTCATGGTTATCAGCAGAGTGATTAGCGTTGAAAGAGGTGTCACATGACCCGGTGTTAGAGCTTAGAGCGAGGTGCCAGGAGGTCCAGCAGCTCAGGGTTCACTTTAACTGGTGCAGTGAAGGACCAGCAGCTCTGAACAGTCATGGCCAGTACAAACAGGAAACCAGGTGAGTCTGCTCAGCTCTCTGAGGGGAAGCTGCTTCTGAAGGAGGCACAGGGAGGACATGAGATTCAGGTGCTTTAACGTCCGTGTGTCCTGAACCTCAGCAGGTAGAAGAGTCGCACATACTCAGTGTTCAGCAGACTTTTGTCCAGATAATGTCCTGTTCACTGAAACCTGACTTGTTTGTCTCAGACTGTAAATAACTCTCTCTCTCTCTCTCTCTCTCTCTCTCTCTCTCTCTCTCTCTCTCTCTCTCTCTCTCTCTCTCTCTCTCTCTCTCTCTCTCTGTCTCTCTCTGTCTCTCTCTCTCTGTCTCTCTCTCTGTCTCTCTCTCTCTCTCTGTCTCTGTTTCATTTCAGTTGATGCTGATGAGATTAAGAGGCTGGGAAAGAGATTTAAGAAACTCGACCTAGATAACTCCGGGTCCCTGAGTGTGGAGGAGTTCATGTCCTTACCGGAGCTGCAGCAGAATCCCCTCGTGCAGCGAGTCATCGACATATTCGACACCGATGGAAACGGGGAAGTCGACTTTCAAGGTAAACAATCCACAGTTCGACAGTTTCCCTCCTCGCCCCTGAACTGTGTCCTGAAGTTTACAGTTTGTTCCTCCACCTGAGAGACTTTCCCAACCTTTTCCAGCTCATGACCCATTTGAAGAAAAAAATGTTTTCATTATTTATATTTTCATTTTTTTTATATAATTACAACTTTTCTTTTTTTTATTTTATTTATTGTTTTTCACAAAATGAAACATGGGGTGTTTTCTGTCGCAGTATTACAGCAAAGTAATTAAGTACATCAGGTATAACTTGGTATAAGGAAAAAAAAAAAAAGAAAAGAAAAAAAAAATTAAAAAAAGAAGGGCGTTTTAGGGAAATGTACATTTTCCAGTGCTTCCAGATGTCATTGAATTTAGATTGCTGGAGCCTCATTGAAAAAGTAATTCTTTCCATTACATACACATCATAAATAATATCATACCATTCATCTATAGATGGGATGTCTGGCTTGAGTCATTTCTTTGTAATTGCTTTTCTAGGGCTAAACTCAGTATTCCAAATAAATATTTATTTTTCACACTTACATTAGCTGAGTGTACAAGCCCAAAGAGAAGTTCATCCCAGTTAAATGTAATGTCAGTTCCAATTAATTCCAATTAATTACAACTTTTCACCAAAATTTTACTGTTTTGCAAAAGACTTGTTGGCCCACTTGCAATACATTCATGTCCCACCAGTGGGAACCACTGTGGTAAAGTATGATAATATACTGCCTTTGATTCATTTCCTGTTTAAAATACTGAATATTTATTGATGTGTCTGGGATCTGACATTTAGAGCCCGAACACAAAGTGAGAACAGTCTCTGTTAAGTGATTAAAATATCTTTAAAATATCTGAACTTCTGCACAGTTTTCAGTCAGTAATATCACTGCATTTAAAAAAAACTATACAAGTGTCATAAAACAGATTTTTTTTTCAAGTATGAACTTCTGGTCATGAAATCTGAAACAAAAATAAAATCTGTGCTTGACAAATGTCAGTGAAGGCGTTTTACTCGTCACTGATTGAACCACTGTGATTTTTATTCAGATGTCCATGTTGTTGATGTTGCTGCTGAACCACAAAACATCAGAGTCAGAAAAAAACCTAAAAATCTTTAAAATATTTTTTTTCACATGAATTCACATCAGATTTTACTGAAACCTTCACAGCTGTACAACATCACAGTCTGTTCACCCAAACTGCTCCTCGTTAACTTATTGGCATCAGTGAGAAATTATCACTTTTCAAAGACATGATTGTTTTTTATGTAAACAACTGTTTCATGTTTGGAAAACTTACTTTCAAATTAAAAGCCTTATCAAGATGAACCTTGGTGATGCACACAGCCTTGTTTTACTTTTGAATGTTGTTCTTTTCTTTTTAAATGTGCACCAATGGACTTCCATATTATCAGATGAAAAACAACTTGTTTTTAATATGGAAGGCAAACTGCCCTAAAAATGAATATACCTCAAATCTGCCAGGGATAATTCTTATTGATTGATTGATTAACTGACTGATTACATGTAGCTTGTTGATGTAATTTCTGCAACTTAACATGCTTCTTTTTTTTTGGCAGAGTTCATTGAAGGAGTTTCCCAGTTCAGTGTCAAAGGAGACAAGGAGCAGAAGTTACGCTGTAAGTGTCCATCATTCATCAGTGACTGTGTCTCTATGATTATTAAACTGTCGGGGATGTTCAGGGTCAGAGCACATTTCATAAAAACACATTTCTACGAATTTCTTTAAATCATGTGATATAATTAGAGAGAGGAGATGTAAAACTACACTGAGATGGTTTTTGGTTCTTAAAACACAGATATACACTATATTGCCAAAAGTATTCACTCACCCATCCAAATAATTGAAATCAGGTGTTCCAGTCACCTCCATGGCCACAGGTGTATAAAATCAAGCACCTAGGCATGCAGACTGTTTCTACAAACATTTGTGAAAGAATGGGTCACTCTCAGGAGCTCAGTGAATTCCAGCATGGTACTGTGATAGGATGTCACCTGTGCAACAAGTCCAGTCATGAAATTTCCTCGCTCCTAAATATTCCACAGTCAACTGTCAGTGGTATTATAACAAAGTGGAAGCGATCGGGAACGACAGCAACTCAGCCACGAAGTGGTAGGCCACGTAAACTGACTGAGCGGGGTCCGCGGATGCTGAGGCGCATAGTGCGCAGAGGTCGCCAAACTTTCTGCAGAGTCAATCGCTGCAGACCTCCAAACTTCATGTGGCCTGGCCATCGCCACTGGACTCTAGAGCAGTGGAGACACGTTCTCTGGAGTGACGAATCGCGCTTCTCCATCTGGCAATCTGATGGACGAGTCTGGGTTTGGCAGTTGCAAGGAGAACGGTACTTGTCCTGCATTGTGCCAAGTGTAAAGTTTGGTGGAGGGGGGATTATGGTGTGGGGTTGTTGTTCAGGAGCTGGGCTTGGCACCAGTGCACAAAGCAAGGTCCATAAAGACTTGGATGAGAGAGTTTCTGACATCAACCCAATAGAACACCTTTGGGAGGAATTAGAGCGGAGACTGAGAGCCAGGCCTTCTCGTCCAACATCAGTGTGACCTCACACATGCGCTTCAGGAAGAATGGTCACAAATTCCCATAAACACACTCCTGAACCTTGTGGACAGCCTTCCCAGAAGAGTTGAAGCTGTTATAGCTGCAAAGGGTGGACCGACGTCATATTAAATCCTATGGATTAAGAATGGGATGTCACTTAAGTTCATATGCGAGTCAAGGCAGGTGAGCGAATACTTTTGGCAATATAGTGTATCTTCTGATAGAGATCAACATTTCAGATAAAACACAGAAGAAGAGTCAAATATGGAGCTTTAAATACTTTTTCTATCCACAAGGAGGCAGCACAGTGAGTTCAGACAGATTTGGGGTTTGACAAGTAATGACATGAGTTCGATGCCACATCTTGTAAACATTGTACAGTTCAGGTGTAAATATATCACGGTCTTTAGTGCAGTTGTTTTTCTTTAGGGCTGCAGTGCAGCATGTGTATCATTGGCCAGATACCTGGTTGCAGCTGCACAGATGCTGCATGTGTTGAGTTTGTGGCTTGATTCTCAGTCGGTATGAAGCCGTCAGCAGCTGAGACCCAAACGCACTTTAGTCATGAAGTCTGACATCATCCTGTTGTCTCTGACCTCAGTCGCCTTCAGGATCTACGACATGGACAAAGACGGCTACATATCCAACGGGGAGCTCTTCCAGGTCCTGAAGATGATGGTGGGCAACAACCTGAAGGACACGCAGCTTCAGCAGATCGTCGACAAAACCATCATCAACGCAGACAAAGACGGCGACGGCAGGATATCCTTTGAAGAGTTCTGTGCGGTAAGTGATGATGGTCACACAGTCACAGCTGTAACGTGACGGAGTCTGCAGCCTCCTAACAACAGAGATGAAGCTGTGCTGTCTCCTCAGGTGGTCGGGGGGCTGGACATTCATAAGAAGATGGTGGTGGACGTCTGACAACTTTCACCTTCACTGAAGATCCGTTTGAAGACGTCGTCGAGCAAAACCTGTTTCCTGTTTTCAAAGGAAGTGTTTGTCTGTGAACCCCCCACCCCCCACCCCCACCCCCACCTCCTCTCCCCTCCCCAGCTCCTCCCCTCCTCACCCCCCGAGGATCCTTCTGAAGCCAAACGTTTACCAAGTGTTTCTGGGCAGGAAGTCTCTGCAGCTCGACGTTTACCAGTGGACGGACGTCTTTTAAACGCAGAGCCAGAGTTTCAGTTTGCTGGGGGAGGCTGGTGTGTGTGTGTGTGTGTGTGTGTGTGTGTGTGTGTGTGTGTGTGTGTGTGTGTGTGTGTGTGTGTTGGATGTTCCACTGGTTTTTCGAGGTGTGTGGGTTTTTCTATTTATTTTGTTGTCCTGTGTTTTCCGTCAGACTGTAGTGGACGAGTGTTTGTCTGAACTGTGCCAACGACAGTTTACTGAGTGTCAGCTGTTTCCATCAGTGCTTGTATCTCACTGCAGTGCTGCTTCGCTTTGACTCCGACGTCATTAACAGCTTCATTTACAGCCAGGGGGGTTGGGGCGGGGCGGGGTGGGGGGGTGGTGGGGGGGCACTGCATGGTTTTAAACAACTCTGACTCGTGTTTGATTTTTTTTGTGTTAAGCAACAAACTGGATGTAACAACAACTCGGTGTGAAGATTAAAAGTCAGATACTCCTACACAGGGCTGCAGTTATTTCCTGGATTAATCATGAATCATTAATTAATCTATAAAATATCAGAAAAGAGTGAAAACATCTGTCCCAGCTCCTCAGAGTCTAAAGTGACGTCCAACCCTCTGCTGAAAACGTTTTCTGTGACGGGAAACAGAAAATCTTCAATCTTCATATTTTCTTAAAAAAATTAAGCAATGATCAGAAATCTTTTTCTCACGATCAATCGATCGACTGATCGATTGATCGCCACAGCTGAATCCTTCAGGAGTCTCAGCTCGACCGAACACACTGAGCAGTTTGATATTTCCTGTAGATGTGAAGAGGAGCTGGGCCGAGGTTCAGGCGTAGCGACAGAATCCGACTGCAGGTGATTCCACCTGAGTGTGTGTTCACTCCGTCAGCATCTGGACGTCCAGATGTGTTTGAGGCTGATGAACAGGAAGAGGAGGAACCAGGACGTGACTGTGGACTCGTTTACTGACTCTCTGTGACGTTTGCATGACGTGGAGGTGATCTGCTCCTCTCTCTTTCCTCTGCATGTAGAGCAGGTTTTTATTTTCAAGGCTGGTCCCAGAACATTGGCTGAAATGAGTGGAAATGTTTTGTAAATGCAGATGATCTGTTGAGTGCATGCTGCGTGACGCCACAGTGACGCCACGTCTGATCACCTGCGCTGACGATGCACCGTTTCCTGTGTGGTAGAAACTTTTACCGTAATCCAGTGAAATCCGATGTGAAGTCTCAGTTTCAGTTTGTGGTGCATGTTAATAGTTAGAAATGATGGAAACTCAGTTTTCAGTAGAATTTAACCCTTAAACCAAACTGTTGATTAGCTGTAATTTTAATGATGTAAACATGGTGTTGGGTTGTGTTGTTATCTGATGATGTATTACATGATGTGGAGAAGTGACAGTAACATAATTTGTCTTGTATTTAATTTTGTATTTCAGAGAGTTTGTGGCTCATTTCATGAAACTCGGTGAAACTGTCGTGTTTACATAGAAAATGATGAATTCATGCTCCTGGTTGTTGCCAATCAAAGGTTTCAATGATTAAAGACTGAAGTGTCCGAGGTTCAGTCGACCACTCACTCTTTGTATTTCTTCACTTTTTAAGTCTTTGGTTGATGATTTTTTTTGTACAGATATTTGTTATGAACAGTTTGTGTCAAAGCTTCCTGCTGGTTTCACTTCAGCTCAGTTTCTGCTGGTTTAAAGGGAAGTTACTGGGACGACGAGGCCACAGGTTCAGATTTTTACTCTACACTGAAACTTCACACGTGGAAAAATGAGAAATAAACTGTTTGAAAGTTTCTGCAGAATCTGTGTCGTTTGTAAATGTTCCAGCTGTTTCTGCTGTGATTTAAAGGAAAGAAAATGTTTTTAAAACTGCTCCGAGCTCAGAGCTGTACGACCCCACCTCCACCAGCAGGCGGCGCCGTGAAGCCACTTATTCACTTCAGGCAGTTTGTAGCAGCTGAGTCGTCTTCAAATGTTTTGTCAACATAAAATTATTTTTATATATATATTTATATATTTATTTATCAGGGAGAGGCAGGAACATTTTATATTTAAAAGGCTGAAAACAACTTTTTTGGCATAAAAAAATCATTTGCTATTTATTTTCTGTGGGAGCTCTTTTTTTTTTATATTTTATATTACAACATTTATTTATGTTAAATTTAATTAAATGAGATTGAATTAAATTATATCATTTACATCTGAAACACATGCAACAATATGTTAAAAAGCTATTATTTATTATTTCTTCTTTCTTCTCATTTGTCCTGTTGATCAACTAATTAACTAATCGTTTCCACTCTGATCAACAAACAACGTACAGATGCTAAAATCGAGCCGACCAGAACAGACAATAAATGATAATCGATTATTTACCAATAAATAACCTGGTCCGAGGAGCAGCAGCATCACTGAGGGGAGTGGTCAGAGATGTGCTGTAACACACCTGTAACCACACCCAGCAGTGATGTCACAGAGTCCTGGAGTACACCTGTACATCACCTGACAAGACCTGATGTCCAGGAGGTGTTAAACATATGACATTTATATGGAGAGTGGAGTGCACATATATGTCACATATAAGGGGAAATACTATTATCACATATAGACACGTATGAAGGTTTATAACATACATGAAATACCCACAGTAACATTTGTATATGAAGCTGAAATGAAGCAAATAAAGATTAAAGATTAAACAAAGACAATAAATCAAAGTCGTCTCACGTCTATTTTAGAGAAAGGAAAGATAAAGTCTCATCCATATCACGCTGCTGCTCATCTCCAGGTTCGTTTTCACACATTAAGGCTGCAGAGCTGAAAACTTGTGACACAGCTCCTACAGATACGGATCATGGTCCTGAGAGGAAACACAAACATCTGGTCCTGTGGTCGAGAGCCAAGACGAGAAGGTGAAGCTAACTGAGGACAGGTGGAGGAAGAGGACAGGTGAGGGAGCAAAGCTGCACTGCTGGTCCCGTTACCTGGAGAGACAAGCTTTGATCGATCGTTATCTCAGGATAAAAACATATTTGTGATTATTAGTTTGTGTGGTTCTTCTGTTGCCAGGTGACGTCAGGAAACGTCTGTAAGGTGAAACCCCTCCCACTTCCAGCAGCTGGACGGACACCAACCTCACTGTCCTCTGTGATTGGACAGAGGCGGCGGCGGGGGGGTGTCACACAGAGTTCAGTGTAAGTCTCAGGTGACTTCATTTCACCTGCAGCAGGAAGGAGCAGCCATGTTGCTCTGCTGCTGCTGAGACCTGAACATGGATGAAGTGGTTGAAGCTGAACAGATGATGGACAGATGATGAATGGATGAATGGATGATGGACGGATGATGAACAGATGATGGACGGATGATGAACGGATGATGGACGGATGATGAACAGATGATGAACAGATGATGAATGGATGACGGATCATGCACATCATAAGGATCCTCAGCGGCTGATGTTTAGACGGAACCTTTATCAGTAGCTTGGATCTGCAGCTCCAGCAGCTGTTGCTGGATTTCTGTTCTCACTCGTCTTCACTACATCGTGTCCTGTGCCGTCCGCCATTTTTACTGAATCCTGTCTCGTTCCCTGTTGAGAATCAGTGTCTCTCTAAGTGAGTTTAGGCTTAATGTTAATGTTTGTAAGACATAGAACAGATACAGCAGGCAGTTCATTGGTTCTACCCCCCCCGGCTGGTGGGGGTCACCTGTCCCGGGTCAGTGAGGCGGGCGTCAGGTCTCCTCGTCAACGGTCTGGCAGCGGGTACGGCCCCGGCAGGTAAACCCGGACAGGTGTGTAACTGTAGACCTGCGTTCAGATGTTATCGGCCTCGGCTCAGTCTCGCTGCCTTTGTCCTGAACCTGCTCCAGGATCCACTTCGGCCCCCGAGAGGGAAACTTCTGAGTTTTAATTAAGTGAAGGTCTTGCACAGATCTGTGAACATGTGAGTGAAGGTTGACAGAAGAAGGAATCTCATTGGTTGATTTGAACATGAGGTTGAGTCAATGACCTGCCTGCTGTATCTGTTCCACATCTGACAAACTGACTCTGTCTGCACTGATTCGCTGCAGTTTCTGCCTCTTCACTGTTCACTTTGTTTTCAGAGCTCGATGTTTGTTGGCAGCACAGAGCTGGAGGATCTCACAGGAGCAGTCCGCCATTTTTGTTACTCTTTCAGTTTGGGTTTAGCCTAGCTTAGCACAAAGACTGTTAGCTTAGCTCTGGTTGTATCCCCCCACCACCCAGATTAGTTTTAGGTTTCATGTTTATCCAGAATCAGATAAAATATCAACTGTTTGTGTGAAATTTTGTCAAAATTACTGTGAAGTCTTCAATTATAGCTAAACAGTGTTTTGTGAGGTCACAGTGAGGTTGACCTTTGACCTTTGTTTGTGCCAAATTTTAAGGGATTACCTTGAGTTCCCAAAATATTGTGGTCACAAGGCCAAAACTGTTTTGTCAGATCACTGTGACCTTTGACCTTTGAGCACCAAATTCCTATCAGTTCAGCCTCGAGTCCGAGTGAACGTTCGTGCCAAAAGTTCCCTGAAGGTGTTTTTGTGATATCGAGAACTTCACCTCCAGCTTCCTGATGAAACATCGTCTGACAGCAAACAAATGATTTCCCGGACTCTTAGTTTCAGTCACTTTTATTTCTATGCAGATTCACTGATGTGTGAATATGAAGTTTCCACCAAACAAAGCTGCTACATGTGAAATAACAACTTCAGTTTGTAGCTGATAAAAAACGAGTCCTGACTCCTCCACCTGAAGACAAATCAGATCCATCGGTTCCACCTTAAACTCATCTCCGTCATTAAAGGAACAGTTCAAGATTTTGAGTTGTCAGGGGTGTGGTTAGCTTAGCTTAGCATAAAGACTGGAAGCAGGTGGAAGCAGCTAGCCTAGCTCTGAACAAGTAGCAGCACCGTGAAGCTGATTGACTCGTTACAACTAGTCAGTTCAGAGATGTAGTGAGGACAGTGTTTGGGACACTGGTCTGAGGAGGAGAAGGTGGAGGTGGTATTAGATTCGAGGGGGAGACACATGTTCAGACGGCGAGTGTTTCCCGCCTCTTCGCAGCGAATCCTTCAGAGTCGGTGGTGAAAGTGTTTGGTTTCAGCTGCAGCAGTTTCTGTTTCAAATAAATCAGTGGGTGCAGCTTCCTCAGGTCTCGTCAGGTTTGGTCCCAGAGACCAAAACCAAACCCTGAGCAGCAGCACTGAGGCTGGAGACACTGCTCTGAAGCTCTGGGCGGATGGATACGCTGTCGTTCATCAGGAAGTAGTTCCACCTCATTACTGCCTCTTTTTACACTTTGTTTGTGAGCAGGTTGAACAGAGCGAGGTGAGCTGCTTCCATCCTGAGTCCAGCTCAGCACAGACGTGAGACTCCTCCTCCCCACACACCTGTGTCCCCTCCCTAAAGGTAAAGAAGCTTCTCTCCCAGATGCTGAACTTCTCCCTTAAAAACATAAAACATAAAAAGCTTGAAAACAGGGAAAAAGAATGTCAGACAGGAAGAATGTGACATCACAGCTACGGGGGGGTCCAGGACTCTGTCAGGTCCAGTCCTCAGGGAGGTGAAGGGAGACATTCAGGCTCCGTCAGGTCGGAGCTCGGAGGTTCTGTGCAGCCTGCAGTCGCCGTCGCCTCCTCTCCATCGCCTGCTGCTTCTTCAGCTCGATCTCTGCCGCCGAACATTTACCCAGAGCTGCAGGAGACGCAGAGGAGACGCAGAGGAGACGCAGAGGAGACAGAGGAGACACAGAGGAGACAGAGGAGACAGAGGAGAGACAGAGGAGACAGAGGAGACGCAGAGGAGACAGAGGAGACGCAGAGGAGACAGAGGAGACGCAGAGGAGACACAGAGGAGACAGGTGAGTGAAGGTGGAACAGTTTCAGGGTTCTGCAGGTTCCATTTATTCCTCACAGAGAACAAATGAATCACAGGAACATCATGAAACCATCAAAGACCTGGAGCAGAAACTGATTCAGAACAAGGAACTAAAGGTCCACGTGTGAATTTTACATGAGGTCAGAGGTCAGAGGTCAGATTGAATGAAAGGTTTTAACACTGAACAGAAACTGACGCTGTGACACCACACCTGTCTGCACACACACCTTTGCTGGTCACCGTGGAGACCGGGTTGTTTGGCCTCTTGAAGGTGAACTGGTCTTTGCTGGTGCCCCCCCCGCTGTTTCTTGCCTGTGTGTGTCTGAGAGAGTCTCTCACCGTGTGCACCTGAACGCCTGCAGCCAATAAACCACCAGCCGGTCTACCTGAACCAGCGGGGACAGGGGGGGGTTGTTTCTGGGGAAACGGCTGCTGATTGGCTGGCTGCTGGCTCCTGTTGTCCCAGGTTCTGTTGGACGGTTGCAGAGCGGCTCTCTGGTTTGACGTCTGACCGGTAAGAGTCTGTTTGGGGGACACGTGATCCACGTTCAGGATCTGGTTCTCCAGGTCTTCACACATTTCACACAGCAGGTCGTCGTCGGCCGGGTCGTCCCAAACCGGGTCCGACGAGAAGAAGGCGTCCAGGTCCTCATCCAGAAAGTCAGAGACGGCAGCTGACTGGCTGTGGGAGGGGCCTGTTTTTGTAGCAGGTGCACAGCTGGAGACACATGTCCTCTGATCCAGCTGTGTCTGTTTCTGGTCTGACCTCACTGTGTCTGATGTGAGCCGGGTTCGCTGAGACCTGGTCTCACCTGAGGAACCTTTACTGTAGGAAAACCTGCTCTGCCGAGAGTCTGTCCACGTGTCGGTCTGGATTCTCTTCACAGAGAAATCAGGATTAGACTCCAGTCTGAAAGTCGCTCTTTGTCTCGCACTTTGTTTTTCCACTTTGGAGGCAGCCGATTGGCCGAGTCCAACGCCTCCACAGGCTGAAGGCTGAAGTTCTGGTTTCTGTGTAGAGCAGTGCTGCGGAGCTGTGAACCTCAGTGGATTCTGGGTCATCTCCAGCACTAAAGATTCATTCAACAAGTCGTCGTTTTCCCAGTCGTCCTCGAACTCGTCGTTTGTTGCGCTGCCTTTAGCGTTGGTCGTGGAAACACCTGCGGCGGGAGGTTTCCCAGAAGCCTCTGAGGTGAGAGCAGGTTCTACTTGTGAGGGCTGAGCAGGCGACGCCTGACTTAAACCTCCACTTATGTGTTGAGTCGGTCCGTCAAACAGGAAATCCAAATCGTCCTCCATATGTTGATCCAGACGAGCCTGCACATCTGTCCCAGCTGCTGCGTTCACAGCCGGGTGATTGTTTCCGTGGAGCGACGCTGAAACGTGATTCTGATCGCCACTCTCAAAATCCAAGACGTCCTCAGGCAGGAGCTCCAGACTCTGCTGCAGCACGTCCTCCACTTCCTCTTCGTCCTGACGAAACATGTTGAAGTCAAACTGTTTGGCCAGTTTCAGCAGGTCGTCCACTCCGTTCGGCCTGAGGACAAACAAAACTCAATCATCAGCCTTTAAAGATGATTAAAGAGAGCGGAGTCCAGAGGTCTGGGCCGTTGGTTCTGAACCCACCTCGGGGATTTCTTCTTGGGTTTGGGACCTTGAACGTCTGGAGTGCAGGGGATGGTGGCGCTGTCTCCGATCCACTGCTGTAACGTCGGCTCTGCCACCTCCGGTCTGCCATGCTACACAAAGTGACACGACAACAAGGACGTGAGTAAGTTTCACTGAAAGCGATGGTGAATCCCAGCGTCGTGTCACCGACCTTTGGAGCGATCCTGCTGACGATCTCTGAGATGTTCACAACTCCAGCCGGGTGTTTTCTTCCTCTTTTACCTGGAGATAAAAACACAACAGTGAAACCTAATTATACAGCTTCAAACTTGACCATGAAAGAAAACAGAGAAATGCAGTAAATCTTTGACATCTGAGTATCATAAATAAAACCAATTGACTATCAGAATCGTTGCAGATTAATTTCCTGTCAATCTGCTAATTGATTAACTGATATTCAATACAACAGTAATTGAAATGAAGACGTCGGCTAACAGTAATAACACCTCAGCAGTTTACCGAGTCTGTTGGGTGAAGGCGACGTGGCGTCCCAGATGATGTCGTGCTGAAAGTCAGAGTCGTTGTGTGGAGACTCTCCACTGAAACCACCACCTGCTCTGGACCTCGGGATCCTGGTCGGGGTCTTAAAATCTGGACGAGAGGAAACACAAACAAGTGATTCAGCGTCAGATTCACAGACAACAACATTTACTGCTCAGCTGAATGAACTTCTGTGACCTCTCTGTAACACTCTTTCTCATTTTCTGCACTCCACAGGTAGGAGAGGTCAGAGGTCAGAGGTCAGGGTCCTGGAGCTGAGGGACTGATAATAACTGTCAGTTTAACATGACATACATTTGCAGTTAGTGGTGCAGTTGAGCTCATAACTGTTAAAAAACTTTAAGTTTAATATCTTTGTCAATAATGTTCACATGAGGTTTTTTTAGGGACTGATTTTATATAATCCACCGAGCGGGCCACGGAACAAAGAGCCAAACTAATTATTATTAACAAAACTACAGTTTGGTGAATTCGTTGTGCACCGAACAGAAGACCAGCAGCTCTGGTTTGTAAAAAATACATTAAGTCCTGTTTTGTGATGAAGGATACCTCTTGAATATTCATTAAAACCTAAAATTGCACAGTATTTGAATGTAGTTTGGCATGTCGCTAAGTCAGAAGGGAGACCGGGACGCTGTCAGGCTTTGTCCCGGTCACTCACCGGGCCGCTGGCCGCTGGGAGAGCCGCCCTCCGCCGCCGTCTGTGTCTGTCGGAAGCTCCTGCTCAGGCGGTTCGGTCTTAGTTGAGCCGCCTGTCGCTGCAGCGGAGCGGCTGTCGGAGCGGGCGGAGGCTCCAACTTCCCGCGGCCTCGGTTCATGGTCCCGGCGGTAACTTGGTGAAGTGTGCCCGGTGAGCCGGTGAACAGCGAACCGCACTTTAGTATTTACACTTTATTTTGTTGTTAATTCGGCCGTTCAGCGCAGCTTTTGAACGTCCCGCCATCTTTTCTTACCCAGAGTTCCTTTCGATGGTGCGTTCAAGAGCAACAAAGCTGCGCAGGCAATGTGCAACAGAGAAACTTCAAATTTAATAATATTAAGGCTGTAATGGAGGATTTTTTTTATGGTGATTAATCGAATTATTATTGTCAAAGATCGTTTGGTATAAAACATTGAGAAAATTAAAACTGTTTCCTATAAACTACAGATCTGAGGACTGGAGAGCTTCAATTATCACTATAAGATTTTTCCATGTTTCCCGTTACACAGGCAACACGTTAGTCTGATGCATTCAGGTGATCAACTCTGCCACAGTCACTAATGTTTCCATCACGACACGATGGAAAACCGTCATATTTTCTTATGACTTTGATTCACACAGAAAAAATGCAAAAAATAAAATTAAATAAATAAATAATCAATCAATAAATAAATAATAATAATAATAATAATGAATAGATAAAGAAATAGTTCACATGGTTGACAGACATTGAAATACTTCATGTGCCAATCTGCAGACAGATCCGAGTTGTGCTACAGCTCTTTGCTTCTGGAATGAAGGATGCTCTGCACTGATTGGTTGAACACCTGTGGAGACACAGGACGTGGGTTCTGTGTCTCCTGATGTCCTGAGCCTTTGTCCTGACCTGCTGCTCACAGAGAGGTGAGGCTTCAGAGGGACACACCTGAGATCCCGGAGCCAGCACAGGACAGCATACTCTCAGTAAGAAAGATGTTTAATTTTTGAGTGAAAAAAAGTTTAAAAATGACAAACAGATGATCAGAGTTGTTGCAGATTATTTTTCTGTCTCTCGACTGTTTCCATTAAAACATGTTTCAGTTGTTGTCTGCGGTCTTTCACCTCCTTCAGTGTTGATTGGGGAAATTAAACAGGTCTGTAGAAGCAGTGGTTACATGACTGTAGATTTCACAGCAGAGTTGACCAAACTATATTTATTTGATTTATCTGACTTCAAGAAATGAAGACAAAATAATGAAAACCTGAACCTAAGGCTCTTATTGCCGACTGTGTAAACCTCCACCTATAAACACATGATCAAGATAAACAACACTTTTTCACACACTTACTCCTCCCACCTGTGAGGTGTAGCTCCACCTTTGATCCATGTCAATGAGAGAAAACCCTGTGATTTCACAATAAAACCAGAGACAAAGAGCTACAGGAAGAGGAAGAGTAACACAGGAAACAAGAGCTTTAAGGTGACTGTGCAGAACAGAAAGTAAAGTCTGTCAGAGCAACAACTGAGCTGCAGTGGAGACGAGTCTGTTTCTGTCCAACAGAAGATTAAACTGAGTCCATCAGGTCTTTGTCAACAACACAGCAGAGTCTCTACCAAACACTGGTGAGTACAGCTGATCATAGTGACTGTTTTAACGAGCAGCACTAACACAAAGCTTCATCTCTCCTCAGGTGGAAGTTTCTCTCTCTTCATTTCATACTGACTCTGGTGAAATGGTCACAATATAACTGTGGCTGTTTGTCCACAGACCCTCTATAGTCCACTTTAAACAGCCTCTGGGTCAGTTCTCAGGACTCTTCTGACTCGTTACTGAAGCTCTGAGCTTCAAGTTGAGTTTCACTCATTTCCTGGTTTTAGTACTGATCACTTCTATTTCCTCTAGCTGTTTCACAATAAAAGGTTTCCACATGAAAACCAAAGGGAAGGCTTTTATTGTGAAGCAACTAGAGGAAATACAATGCAAATGGAACTTTGTTAGAAGTGCTTAAATAACTTGGTAAAAAAAAACATTATATATATAATTCAAAATGACTAGAACTAATATGTTCAATTATTATAACTGTCATCATTTTTTCCATTTAAACCAGTGGCTCTCAAATTATTTCTGCCACTTTCAGCCAAAAAAAGTTCATGTAGAATTTCAGTGAAATAAAGGTCAACATGATACCATCAGTAAACTCTTATTTGATTATTTCCCCAACATAATGTCACTCCTGCGCATCCATGCTCCCCAGTTTGAGAACCACTGGTTTAAACAAACAGAGCATTATTTTGAATAAAATCTGTTTCTTTTCTTTCGTTCTCTTTGTGTAGACATGTCTGCTGCCACCAACCTGAGGTCTGAAGATCAGTTTCTGTGCTCCATCTGTCTGGAGGTGTTCACTGATCCAGTCTCCACACCATGTGGACACAACTTCTGTAAAAACTGCATCACCGAACACTGGAACATTGGTGACAGGTGTCAGTGTCCCATGTGTAAAGAAGTTTTCTCTATAAGACCTCAGTTGAGGGTCAACACTTTGTTCTCTGAGGTGGTTGCTCAGTTCAGACATGAAGCTCAACAGAAAACCAGCAGCAGCAGCTCAGAGCAACAAGTTTCCAAACCAGGAGAAGTTCCCTGTGACGTCTGCACTGGAACCAAACTGAAGGCCCTGAAGTCCTGCCTGGTGTGTCTGACCTCCTACTGTCAGACTCACCTGGAGCCTCATCTGACAGTGTCAGGTCTGAAAAGACATCAGCTGATCCACCCTGTGGAGAACCTGGAAGACAGGATGTGTCGGGACCACGATAAACCTCTGGAGCTGTTCTGTAAGACCGACCAGACATTTGTCTGTATGATCTGCTCTGTTTCAGACCACAAGACACATGAGTTTGTTCCTCTGAAAGAAGAATATGAAGGAAAGAAGGCAGAGCTGGAGAAGACAGAGGCTGAAATTCAGCAAATGATCCAGAAGAGACGACTGAAGATTCAGGAGATCAGAGACTCAGTCAAGGTCTGTAAAGATGATGCAGACAGAGAGAAAGCAGAAGGTGTTCAGGTCTTCACTGCACTGAAGGAGTCTGTTGACAGAGGCCTGGAGCAGCTCATAAAGGAGATCGAAGAGAAACAGAAAACCACAGAGAAACAGGCTGAACACTTCATCACGGAGCTGGAACAGGAAATCTCTGAGCTGATGAAGAGAAGCACTGAGGTGGAGCAGCTCTCACTCTCTGAAGACCACCTCCACCTCCTCCAAAGCTTCCCATCCCTGAAAGCTGCTCCACCCACCAAGGACTGGACACAGGTCAGAGTCCGTCCATCCTATGAGGGGACTGTGGTGAGAGCTGTGGCTCAGCTGGAGGAGACGCTCAGTAAAGAGAAGAAGAAGCTGATTGAGGCTGAGCTGAAGAGGGTCCAGCAGTATGCAGTGGATGTGACTCTTGATCCTGATACAGCACATCCTAAACTCATCCTGTCTGATGATGGAAAACAAGTACATCATGGTGATGTGAGGAAGAATCTTCCAGACAACCCAGGGAGATTAACATTTTACGCCAATGTCTTAGGAAAGCAGAGTTTCTCTTCAGGCAGATTTTACTTTGAGGTTCAGGTTAAAGGAAAGACTGAGTGGGATGTAGGAGTGGCCAGAGAGTCGATCAACAGGAAGGGAGAAATCAAACTGAGCCCTCAGAATGGTTATTGGACAATATGGTTGAGAAATGGAAATGAGTACAAAGCTCTTGATGACCCCCGTATCCATCTCTGTCTGAAGTCTGGTCCTGAGAAGGTGGGGGTGTTTGTGGATTATGAGGAGGGTCTGGTCTCCTTTTATGACGTAGGTGCTGCAGCTCTCATCTACTCCTTTACTGGCTGCTCCTTCACTGACAAACTCCACCCATACTTCGGTCCCTGTACTAATGATGGAGGTAAAAACTCCACCCCTCTGATCATCTGTCCTGTCAGTCAAACTGAGTAGACTGATAACTCCAGCTTTTTTATGAACTGATTTTTTTTAAATTTCAGGGAACAAATGTACATTTCTACTAGGGTTGTGAACGATAAACCGATGCGACCGGATCTTCGGTTCAACAAGTGAGAGATACGGCTGCATCGGTAGCAGCCTCCTCAATCGATACGAATTATCAATGAATTCCTAGATGAATCGGTTATAGAGTCATGGATCGGGTATCGCGAGACTTTGAATCGGTTGGCGGCATTACACACGCGCCAGGTCTCTAAAACAACGCGAGAGCTGAGGCTGCCCGCGAAACGCCGTAGCTGCCTAGCTGGTATTAGCATGAGTGATAAACAAGGGACGACACGGAAAATGGAGGAGGTGGAGAACGAAAGCGTCAGCCTGACCGAAGGTGATAATGCACCGAGAAAGATTTCCAACGCATCGGGGAAACAAAAATCCCAGGTGTGGACCGTTTTTGAGTTTTATAAGAAGGAAGGGAAGCTCGAACAAAGTTTGTTGTTACTATTCTGTGCTACTTTTACCTCTGGAGTTCCCATCCAGTCTGAAAATAAATACATTGACATGTGATTTTGTTGTTCTGTTCTTTTTTTGCCAGTGCCAGTCTTTTACATATTTAAAAAGAAACTATTGTACTGTCACTTTCATCGAATCGGTCTGTAATAAAAGGACATCGTTTTTGAATTGAATTGTAACCTGTGTATCTAGATGCATATCGAATCGTTTATCACAGAGAGATGTGCAACCCTAATATCTACTGTTATTAATGTACAATTTATTTATTTTTATTTTTCTACAGAACAGATTCTTGGGTGACTTTATTATCAGATTATTATATGTATCCCATACACAGGAAACACATTAGGTTGGTGCATTTTTGTTCCAGTTAAATGAGGAGCGACACAAAGTCAGGTGGTTTTATCATCTGTTTCTATCCTGGTGAGATTTGGTTTATTTGTCTATTTTAAATAATAAATGGTTAAATGTTGCATGTTAACCTTCATGAACTGCACAGAGCTGTAAAGCCACTCTGAGATGTGTGATTTGTATTTTTGGATTATATAAATAAAATCGACTTGATTTAACACAGCTGTGTGTGTGTGTGTTACACAGTTACAGTCCTCATGACTAACATCAGAGCAGCTGTAGATCCTGGTTCACTCTGAGTCTCAGGGACATTAGACTTCAGACAGACTGGTGTGCGTTCAGAGTCCATTGGCAGCAGGGGTTGTTTGTGAAGCTGTCAGCAGCAGCTCTCCCCCTCCTCCTACTCCTTCTCCTCCGTTTCCCCAGAGGAAGGATTAGTGCGTTACATCCCGCTGGGCCGACAGCTTACACCGACTGTCGTGAACAAACTGAAGTTGCTGCTGGAGGAAACAAGTTCTCTGTAAAACCAGACAAACATACTAAATACCACGTGTCCATGGTTGTTACTGTGCAGTACCTGGTGTAAGAGGGTTAGAAAAGTCAGCCAGGGAAATGTTCTTGCATAAAAAATCCAAATTCAATTCAATTCAATTTTATTTGTATAGCGCCAAATCATAATCTTCATTATCTCAAGGCTCTTTACAGGGTCAGGTCAAGACCTCACTTTGTTACAGAGAAAAACCCAACAGTTCCCACAAAGAGCAAGCGCTTGGCGACAGGGGGGAGGAAAAACTCCCTTTAACAGGCAGAAACCTCCAACAGAACCGGGCTCAGGGTGGGGGGGTCTGCCTCGACAGGTTGGGTTTAGGAGGAGATTTTTAAAAAAGAATGGAAAACCACTCAGAGTGGATTTGGACGCCCGTCCTGACGTGACCCTGGGTTCAGGATCAAACTGCTAACCACCTGAGCCCCCTACAAGAGAGATAATGAAAATCATTAAAGTTTAAACCACCGTAGACAGACCACATAAACGTGACCAAACTAAACGATAGTTATTTCCTGCCGCCACCAGCTCCACTCTAAAGTTGTGGATAGTTCCTGGTTCCTGGGACTTTTCTTGGTCTCACCTCCGCTGAGGTGAAGAGGCAGCAGACTTCTGATTGGTCAGAGAGAATCATCACTCATGATAGTGACGTCACTATAGTAACAGTGCTGCACTGACGGGGTTCTACCAGCAGTGGAGACAGAAGACCAGTGAGACCCTCCTCATCCTCCTACATTCATTCATTCAAGAGTGAAAAGAAATGTCTCATCTTTGGCAGATGATTTGGTGATAATTAAAATATGTTTCCAAGTAGCTTCGCATGATAGCACAACATTAAAAAGTATTGATGTCAATGATCCTGTAACCTTTACTGCTAACTGCTCCTAGAACCACAGCCGTCTTCACATTGGCTGACAGAAGCAGCAGTTGCTGCTGATTGGTTAAAGCGTCAGTCATTTTTGAACACGTGTATGAACCTCCTGCTTGTCCTGTGATGAAGGCAGCACTGTAGCAGTGACCAGACGAAGAGTCAAACATCACATTCCCACCGTTGTTCTGTGAGAGCAGTTCTGGTTCCAGCTGTGGACTGAAGTGAAATCTGAGCGATTCATCACAGACGTGTCGACCTCCACCTGGCTCGCACCAGACACAGATACGCACCATAGTTCATGGCCTGTGCGTCTGAAGAGAAAACCCTGCTGCTCTAAAGAAAACACTGAGGAAAGAATCTGTGGCAGCGCTGCCAGGAGGGAGAGAGGCATCTACCTGGTTTTTACATTACACTGGCACTGGGCTAAATGGCAGTTTTTCTCCCAGTAGACATCATCTGTCTTTGAAAAGTGATCCAGGACGCTGGTGGAGGCTCATTAGAGAAGGTCTGAGCGCTTTCAGGTCGGCGGATCAGAGAGCAGTGTCGGATACGCTGCTCTCTGATCTCACCAATCTATCACTGTCTGCTTAGAAGTGCCTCAGAGCCTCCAGGGTGAAAACTGCAGCACCAACTCTGAACTGTTCGCTGCTGAAATCAAACCCCAGTTTACAAGTCAGTGTGCAGCTACAGGAGGAGGAGGTGTTGGTCTGGGACTGAAAATATTCTGTAGGATTTAAGAAACTGGGAGTCTCTCAAACTGAAACGTCACAGGCTCAACTGAATAAAGTTGCTCTGTGAACGAGACCAACACAAAACAATCTAACACAACCATTAGCCCACGTTAGCATTGCTGTGATATGCTCCACAACAACGCTAACAGTTAGCTTGCTAGCGATAGCAATACATACCAAACAAATTCATAATATTGTTAACGGCAGTTAGCTAACGTTAGCATGCTACTGTAGCCGTCACTAATGAAAACAGACATTAACATCATGTAGCATCAAGTCACTGACACATGGAGGAGAAGGAAACCAGGTCTGAGTCCAGCTGGACTTCAGCAGCTCGTAGGTTCTCCACCTCAGTACAGACCAGGACCAGATCCACGGTTGGACTGGGAAAGAGATTCAGGACTGGACTGATCCACAGGGACCAGGCTGCACAAAAGACACTGGTGGAGCGGGTAAAGACACTGGTGGAGTTGGTAAAAAAAAAACTTTTATAAACCTCTCTGGATGTGTTGACGGTCCAGCAGCCGATCAGGATTTGAGCCTGTAGTCCTCAGTCCAGTCCTCCTGTGCTCTGGACTCATCTCTTTCTTCATTGGAGCCTCTTTAGATGAAAACGTGGTTTCTTCTTCTGTGGAGGAAATTCTGAAGGTCACTTTCACCTGAACGCTGCTACTGCACTGTGTCAGCTCACCTGTGGGCGGAGCCTGTGTGTTTATAAATGTGGGGAGGAGCAACAGTTTAACAGGAGGGACTCACGTGCAGTAACATGCACACACCACCTGACCTGCTACCAAAACAAAGACCAGAGAAACTCAGATTACATCACACAGAGGGGGCGTGGCTCCATCTCTGCTCAGGACGCCATGACTCCACTTTATGTTTACACAGAGAACAGATTGTTTGCTGTTGTTTTATTTTTTTAAATTTTATTAACAGAACCTTCCATGTTCCTTCAAGAGTAAAATCACGAATATCACGGTGATTTTTCCACCAACAGATCCTGAGAGTATCACACACTAAACACTTCTCATCTCATTCTTCTTCACTTTCCACTTGAAATCATTTCTGTTATTATTATTCTGTGATTAGCCTGGGTTGTCCTGATGCTGTCTCACAGGTTAACACTGTTCTGCTGGACATTTACTTCTGCTTACTCCTGTTTAACAACGACTTTCAAACAGATGAGAACCAATCAGAGGTCAGACGTGGAGTTCCTTCTTCTTCATCCGGATTAAGTGCTGCAGATATGAAGACTTGAACAGAAGGGGGCACAGATCAGGGGCCTCAGCAGACATTGATGCTTCTTGTCACTCTTGTGTAACGTTCAGGTGCTTATAAACACAGCTACTTTCATTTATTGGCCTTTTACTGCTCTCAGGAGTCTGTCAAAGCCGGTCGAGCTTGTGCAGCATCGCTCCACCTTCACACACGGCTCCATCTGCAGCTCAGGACATTTGTTCTGCAGGTGTTGTACAGTAGATATGGAAGTCTTTGTTATGGCTCAACACCTAATTGACTGTGTGTACAGTAGTAGCTCAGCTCTTCCTAAGAGGCTTCATCTCATTAAGAACATCGACCTAATCACCTCCATTAAGCTGACTGACCCTGAGAAGCTGCTCCCTGTTTATTTTTCAAGCTGTCAGTGTGTTTCAGTCTGTTTCCTTCTGACAGGCAGGAACAGGACGCTGGTATCAGACTGAAGAGTCTGTAGTTTTTTCTTTGACTCCACTGGAAATTTACACTAATGGAAAAAATATCTGCTGTGTGGTTGTTTAACATGTTATTAAAAAAGACACCAGTGGCGAAATAAATGGACAGGATGGGGTGTCTAATTCCAAACAGTCCAGATCTGAAGCAGCTGACGCAGACGTGACGTCATGTGCTGCGTCTTCCCTTTGAGCTGCAGTCGGTCCTGGCAGCAGCTCATCTATGGAGCGGTCCACAGTTTACAGCTCGCCACGCTTCAGGTCTAATGTTCCCTGAGCCTCCCGTCACATTTCCACTTCAGCACCCACTTTAAAGTGTGCAAAAGACCCCGGTCACTGTTTCACCACCGGCCTATGAAGCGGCTCTGTCACGTCCATCTGAAGCTGCTCAAGACGTCACCCGCAGCAGGTTCAGTGTCTTTAATGCTGCATTTACTGCCACTGACCGTGTCAGAAGGTCCCAGAGCAAAGAGAGAAGCAGAGAGGACTCAGTTTCTGAGGGGAAGCAGGACATCTTCATCACACAGGGCTCAGCTCCAGGCCTGGTCTCAGTCCACAGCAGACGGACAAAGACAATGAAACGTCAGGAGTGAACAAGTCCTCAAACCTACAAGAACACATGAAGAGCTTATAAAGTATAAAAATATGATACTCAACCTCTGATCAGTGTCTTCAGAGATTTTCTGCCTGTCGTCTGAGCACAGTTCAAGCCTGGAGTCCATGTCACATGAGCAAAGAGGCTGAAGCTTCCAGGTTCCTGCTGCAATCTTTATGCTAAGCTAGGCTAAATAGCTCCTTCTTCAAATGACTCAGGTCAGAATGAAGTCAGGATTTCATGCAGGGCAGTGATCGCACTCCAGTTCCCAACAGTCCAGTAAAGACTGTTCATAAATCCAAACGATGCGTGTGGAGCGAGCTGACTTCTCTCTGGACCACACGATCAGCATCCAGACACCGAGGGGGGAGTTAGACCAAACAGAACTGTCATCCTGAGCAGAGACAAGGTTCTGGACCAGCTCACTGCTTCATGTTCAGGTTCTCTGACACAGGCCCAGCTGATCCTACAGCTGATCCAGCAGCTGATCCAGCAGCTGATTCTGTCAGACACAGTCTGATCCAGATCTGTCAAACTGATCACCTGATCAAACTGCCTCATGGCTGCAGAGTCCTGGTCCTGGTCCTGGTCGACGATGACGATGACGATGACGATGATGATGATGATGATGATGGTAGCTCTTGCTCATGTTGTAATTTACCTGCACTCTCAGGGGAAGAGTTGACAACTGTGTTTTATAAACGAGGTTGACTTCCTGTCTCCCGTTGGTGTAAACTGACCTCCACTCCTCCCTTCCTCCCTCGTCTCCCCCGCCTCATCTCCTCCACTTCCTGTCCCCAGGTAACCATGATCCTCCCCCTCCCTGAGTCTCTGGATCCTCTGTGTGACACTGAACACCTTCCTCTTTTGCCCCTCACTCATTGAATCCCTCCTGAAGCAAGCTTTTAATTAAAGGCAATAAATTACCCAACTTCCCTTTCAGCTGGCCTGGATCCCACAGAAGGGGGCTGTGAACAGAGAGGGTGGGGGTGTGGGGGGTGGGGGCTCATGGCGGCTGTTGATGGACCAGTGGGTCACACGTCCAGACCCGGAGGAGGCAGATTAATGTCTCCCTGGAATGTGGGTCTGCTCAGACTGACCCTCATTCAGTCAGGAGTGGGTTTGTTTAGAGAAACCTCGTTACCTCAGCGAGCTCGCCGCCTGCAGCCACAGAGGGCCCCCCCCCCCTCTGAGTACGAGCCCCCGCTGCTCCTCAGGACCAATTTATCACCATCAGTACAAATCTGCTGCTTCCTTCCTGCTGAGAGAAACAGACAGAACCAACTGTGATGCATGTGGACACCAAAGAAGAAGACTGAACCACCTGACTCCTGTCCTCCATGATCCAGCCTCCACCTGAGATCAGACCCAACACCTACAGCCTCCAACCACAGCTCTGAGACACAGAGGAGACGTCTCACTGCTGAGTGCAATTTCAACAAAACAGAATTTTAAATTTTCAACTCAGACTTTTTTATTATTATTTTCTTCATGGAGCAAAGAGCTGATCTAAAACTACGGTGGCCCTGAGAGATCAAAACACTGCAACTGAAGAAAACACAAACACATTCAGAAAACATCTTCTTCATCAGTGTGTCCCAGCTGGTGCACACTGATGAAGATGTTTCCTAATTGTGTTTGTGTTTTGTCTGTTTGTGTGTGTTTTCTTAGGCTGCAGTGTTTTGAGCTCTCAGGGCCACCGTAGAAAACAGAGCCATGAAAAAGGTTCAGGACCCGGATCTGAAGAGACAAAAACTGGATTTAGGCCCTGATCAGAGACAGAGTAACTGAAGAGTTCAAATCACAGTGTGAACGTCAGACAGTAAAAACACACACATATATATTTATATACCACACACACACACACACACACACACACACACACACACACTCTCATCTGATGTTTTCTTATTCAATAATTCATGACTGAGATGTTTCATGATCTTCATAGATCATGTGACTGATGATAATCTACAGAGACATTTTTACCACGATCGAGATTTATTTTGTCTCATCATGGGACAAACGGGTCTTTGTGTGTTTGACCTTTGACCCCACAGGAAACACAGAAAAGTGTAGAGTTCTTGTCACACACTTTATCATTTTTTGTTTGTTGCTTTGTGCATTTGTGGTTTTGTGTTGTCTGATGTTTCATGTTGAACTGGGTCCATGTGTTTTTTCTCTCTGTTGTTTATGTGTAAATGAAACAGATGATTGTGTTTTTGTGTTGACCTTGCTCTGAGATGCTGCATTCACTGTCCAGTTGATCTGTGGGAAATTACACTCAACTACACCTGCACATTTGTTAATCTCCCTCAGATGTGACTCTTGTTTGTTTTGCTGTGATGTTGTTGTTGTTGTTATTGTCGTCGTCACCAGCTGCAGCTCGACCGCCACACTCTTTACTTCCTCTGACATGTTTTTTATCACTGCTCTTTTTGCAGTTCTGAGTGAACTCGTCTGATTCCCAGCCGCCTCTCGGCTCCTGACTCTCAGCTTTAAAGACACAGATGAAGGCAGTTTCCTGCGTCCCCTAAAGAGGGCAGTCAAACATGGGAGTTGGAGGTGCCGCCTGTCAGTCAGCCGGGGGGAGCTGAGGGAGGCGAGCAGCACCGAGGACGACGCATGTTTGCTTCAACTCTCTTCAAAAATAATCTCCAAATGTCAGCGGGACCATTAGACTCATCTGGAGCCAGAGCCCGGCTCCAAACTTGTAATAGATTTTAAGAGGAAGATAAATGATCTCTTTGAAATGAGGTGTATCTAGGAAACTCCCAGCGGCCCAGAGAGCAGAGCCATTGAGGGGGGCAACTGGAGCATGAGGGGGGAACTAATCTCTCCATTTAAGAGTTTGGAGCAGATTTTCGTGAACCACCTTTTTTCCCTCCTCAGCTGAATTCCAGTGGAATAGTTGCATCAGAGGCCGAGGACCAGAACCAGCGGGGTCAGACCTGGACCCGGACTACGTTTCCTCTTCAAACCAAAGCGACTCTCACAAATCACACATGAAATCCTGGTCCCCCTCGGTCCTGCTGAAGGGTTCTTGGCCTGGTCCCCAGACCTGCACCAGCTCCTTCAGCGCGTTGATGTGATGTGAATTGAAGTGAATTGAGCTGAGCGGCCATGTTGGCACGTGGAAGTGGAAAAAGAAGGAGAAGGAATAACCTGACAATGTGGAGGCTAATGTCGTTTGGCTGAAACGATTCTTTATAGTTGTGTTTACTCTGACAGAGCCGCGTCGTGTTTCCAACCACAGAATAAAGTTTGTACCTCAAAGTAGAAACAGTGGAAAAATACTCAGAAGTAAAAATCCTGTGAAGAACAAATAAACAAGTGATCGCAGCAGAGTCACAGAAATGACTGAGTTCAGTTCTGCTGTCAGCTCAAACCTCCGTCCAACAAAGTCTTGTCTTATCTTGAACACAGCCTGACTGCTGCTGGATCCCAGGGTTTAAAAAGCTCATACACTGTGTTTTTTTTAACCTGACTGTGCTCAGGACATTTTACAGTGTTAACATTGCACGATTAATAAAAACTGCTCCCAGATCTTTTTCGAGGACTTTTTCAGTGATGATCTGAAACTTGTTATCATTAAATAAAACTAATGAAAAACTAAAACTAGCAGTGAAAAAAGCTTTTTCTTTATCTCAAATAAAAATAAAAACGAAGCTTTATTAAAAAAAATAAATAAAAAGAAGGACTAATTAAAACTGTTGTGTGTTTAAAAAAATAAACTAAACTAAAGCATCTTTAGTTTTCCCTCTGTTAGTTTACTGTGGTGTTTTACATGGAGCAGAATCTCACAGCTGAGTTTCATTACACACTGTTTCTGACCTTTTTGAATCTCACCCCTGACAAATAATAAAAAAAACTAAAACTAACACTGAGACTTATAAAAACTAAACTGAAACTAAAAATTTTCAAAAAACTAAAATTAGACCAACAAACCTGCTTCAAAGACAAATTAAAACTAAACTGAAATTAAAAACAAAAAGTCAAAACGAGGTTAAAATAAAAACTATTATAACCCTGATGATCTGGTTCAGAATCACACCACACACCATCATGAGACAGGTGCAGTCTGTACTTATCCATGGAATCATCTCTTATATGTTTCATTAATTATCACATTATGACAAATTGATTTCAAGAACTTTCTCTATGTAAATAAAGTTTATCATCATTCATTTATAACCTGCATCACTTTTGTCTCGTGATGTATATGAACCGTTTCTGCCTGAACAGAATCCTGCAGTTTTCCCTCCTGACAAATCAGACTGAACTTCAGCTGAATGTAGATTTAAAGTAGAATTAGCTCAGAAGTGACGCTAACAAAGATGCTAGCTGAGTGAAAACAGCTGTTAGTGAGTATTTGGCTGTTTGTGTTGAATTGTATTGACTCGGCTTCACATTGATTATCATCAACTCTCAGCAACAAACCAACACATCTGAACCTGTTTGAATCACAAACATTAAACCTTTAGCTACAGGCTAAACAAGCTAGCACCTGAACCAAACATGCTAATTATTCCACAGTTTAAAACCGGTTCATCTGTAAACCTGATAAAAAAAACGACCAGTCAGCAGCAGCCGAGACTGACGGACATTTAAAGGATGATGTAAATCACATCTTCACTCTTCACCTGCAGCAGGTGGGGTGACCTCGTGGTGCGTTCAAAGCTTTGCCAAATGAAACCGACAGCAGCTGTTCAAAAATACTGTCGTCCACAAACCAGCATCTGGACGTCAACATGATCCTGAACATCACTTTGCCCCAAAATAGGAGAATGCTGAAATAATTTTCCAGGACATTTTACTTTTTCCCTCATTCTCCATGTATTTTCCAGGACTGGAAAACTGGTCAACTGTGTCCAGGTTTTCCAGGTTTTCCAGGATGCATGGCAACCATGAAACTAACCACGCAGCAGTTTCTAAATGACCTCAAACGTATCTTTGACACTTCTTGTTACTTGTTGACCGACAGATCAAATATATCTGCAGTGAGTGAATATTGGCAGATGTTTTGGATTTTTTGTCGGACTCTGGGCATTGAAGTATTTTTAACTGGTCAAGTAGTAAATAAGGAAAAAAGAAAAGACAAAGTAAAAGAAGGAGGAGGACGAACAGGGAAGATGGAGGAGAAAAGGTAAGAAATAAGGAAACAAAGAAAGCAATCGAACAGTAAGTTTGGAAAAAATAAAGTGAGGGTAGAAGAAAGGAAGAAGGAAATAAAAAAAGAGTTTATCTCATGTAAAAACTACTCCTGCTGTAACCACGTCTCCTAGAGATAATACACAACTAATTTACAGCAGCAAAAAAAACATAATGCTGATTAACTTCTTTATCAACTTAATGTGGAAATGCTTTTAAAGCACATTTCTACTGAACCTTCACTGAACTCTTTTCTCACAAACTTCGCTTTTAGAAACTAAACCAAGATTTGATTTTAGGAAAAAGAAACATTGAGTTTAGAGAAAAACTCTGATCAATCGGAAAATAAATTTATGGTTTTAAGAACCAGAAACCATCTCAGTGTAGTTTTACATCTCCTCTCTCAGGCTTCTCTCTGGAGCTCTAGTAACAGGTCAGTCAGCCAATCAGAAGAGAGGATCTGAGCCTCTCTTCTGATTGGCTGACTGTTTTCTGAGTGATCCAATAAAAATATAACAGATTTCAGGTAAACACTCAGAGAAACCAAATCCTGAAAGGTTGGCTGGTGGGTCCAGGTGGGCGGGGCTTGGGCGTGGCTGAGGGTGGTGACTGCTTTGTTGTGACATCACAAAGTTCCAGAAGTCCTGATGGCTGGTTTTAAGGCTCAGTGTCTGAATACAGGCTGTGTGCATTTCTCTGTGGACTGAGGCTTTGATACTTTCACAGTATTAATATAGAACCTAGACCTGCTTTATAATCACAAACCTACCTTTAGACTGTGTGGAGCTTTAACAATTAACATGATCTTTGCCTAAACTAAAACACACAGGGCTCAGTTTGTCAGTGAACATAATCCAGGTAACAACTATATTTTCCTGAAAACATGTTGGTACAAAATTATCTGTATATGAAAGTAATTTCTAGGCGACAGGGCTGCATCAGGAAAATGTAAAGGAGTCGCCAACCAGGACGTGTAAACTCAGTTAGTTCCTGCCTCTGTTGTCAGGTGTCATACACACCTGAGAGCTTCTGCAGAGCCTGACAACACTGTTCAGTCTTCACACAAGGAGCCAGAAGCATGAAAACATTAATACAGTGACAAAGCTGCTTCACTCTTTTATTTCAGAACAACAGGAGTCTATGAAAAAAGACAAACACACACAGTGTGAGAGGAGAAACACACCCATCTCTTTCATTGTAAAACTGAATATTATGTAAAATGCAGCTGCAGCAGAGCGCGTGGTTCGACCTGCCTCCAAGAGTCCAGTGAAGACAGCGCCCTGCCACATGACCTCAGTCTGAGACGTCTGTCTGGCTTCCTCCTCAGGAAACACAGACTTCAGCTTCTTGTTGATACCAGTTCATCGGCTGCAGGGGAGGTTGTGCTGGTTTAAAATGTCTACCTGGGGCCTCCGTAGCCACAGCCCAGAGAATTGAGCAGAATCTGTTGATTTCTGTCACAGGAAGTGATCAAATGCAGAGACGCCATATTGTCGTTTGTTTCCTGACTCCAGGTGTGACAAACATCTGTCCTCACATTCTCTGTTTTTGTGCTTCAGCTGGAGGATCTCAGTAACAAAGCCTCTCCGGTCGCCCCGGAGACGGCAGTGACAGAGGTGGGGTGTTTCCACATCAGGCCAGGTAGATGCCCAGAGGGGGTGGGGCTCAGGGGACGGGCAGGGAAGGAGGTGTGGGGTCCTGCTCCACACCGCTGCCATGGAGGTCTGCAGACCTGCTGAAGGAGTCCTGCAGAGAGAGCAGAAGGCAACGACTCATCAACAGGAAGTGGACTTCAACACAAACTGATCTGAGGAGAGAGCACGCGGTGGCTCCGGCAGCTGCAGAGCAGACGCCACCACGCTCCACAGAGCTGGAAAACAAACATGGCTGCCGAGTCTGAAGAGAGGCTGCGTGAGGAGGTCGGCCGCCACCCCCACCTTGACACCTCGTGTGTAACAGGACACAAAGACAAATGTCTTGTGATTCTTCTTTCACTGATGTCGCCATCTTGATTTGATTCACCGTGTGCACGCAGCCAAAACCCAGACGAGGCTCCTCTGTGCACGTGCAGCGCACGTATGAAAACAACGACTACGAGTCCACAAGTGACACCACAACCTGTCTCTGTTCTGGGCCCCCAGTCTGGAGCAGTCCTCCGTGTGTGTGTGTGTGTGTGTGTGTGTGTTGTGGCTGCATGCATGGCTGCATCAGATCCCAGCTGACAGGTGTATTGTTTCCACGGAGCCAGTGACGGCAGAGGGAAGAAAGACTAACGCTGCTCCTGAAGACTGTTAATTGACTTTGGTCTGAGTGATGTTGCCGAATGGCTGACCACATATTTACCCCCCCCCCCCATCTCCACACTTCCTTCTTCACCCATAAACGCCTCCTAATCTCCCGTCCCCACGCTGCCTTCACTGCCCCGTCCCTGCCTCATCATGGAAACTGCTGACGCAGTACCTGGAGTCTGTGTAATCAGATCAAGAGATGAGAGCGTCTCACTAATGATCAGGAGAGAATCTCAGAGGATTCATTGACCTTTAGATCAGAGGAGCTGCTTTAATTAGTACAACGTCTTCTTGTTGTGTAGCATCTGTTTGCTGTTGTCGTCTTTAAGTCGCTTTGTGGGTTTGTCCAGGTGACACCCAGGGGCCCAGACACCCAGGGGCTCTAGAAACCTCTGGTTTACTCTATTAGATTGAAGTTTTTAAGAGCTGATTGGTCTCTACTTTTCTCTACGATGACGCTGTCTCCTCCTTCATCTTCATCATCTTCATGGACACAGACAACCTCCTACACAGGAGCAGGACACACTAATCACTGGTGTGTGTTTGTCTCTTTGGAGCTGTTTGAGTTTGTAACAATTCATGTGTAACAGTTCAGGGGCCCGGAGGGTGAGGGCCCTTGATTATGATATAATGACTGTAGGTGATTGAAGAGAATCGGACAGAATCAGACAGTCAGTGTGTTCTGGACTGGTCCAGTCTGGTCTGGACTCACGTGGTCTCTTGGGACTGTGGGCGGCTCCTCAGGCTGCAGGGTGGAGCTGGTGGTGCTACATGTAGTGCCACTGTCCCTCCACACCCATCCCCATCCCCACACCACCTATAGGACCTGCAGGACACACACACACACACACAGTTTTAACGTCCATGCACCAGAATCATGTGGGGGACTCTTACATCGTCATGTTATTTCTTTGTGTTTTGAATGAACTTTAGAAATAAACTGGATTTGATGTGTCTGTGTGTGTGTGTGTGTGTGTGTGTGTGTGTGTGTGCGCGCGCGCGTGTGTGTGTGTGTGTGTGTGTGTGTGTGTGTTTACCAGGTGGTCTGATTCCCATGTGTGTCTGTCCGTCCATGACGAAGCCTCCCATTGGCTGACCATCTGGGCCGTACGGTCCTGCCTGGCTCACTGAGGACAGAGAGAGAAACGACTGTTTAATTATCTCACTGTGACGTGTACACTTGGGGGGGGGGGGGGTCACACACACACACACAGAAATGATTGACCTTCAGTTCTTCATGTTGAGCTGATGATGTCGTCCTGCTGCTGTTTTCATGTCCACGAACGCAGCGACCGGCTGAAGCTAATAATGTTTTACATGTATGAAGAGTTGCACAGTAACTGATGTATAAACTCCTCAGGCTGTGACTTCAGTCCTGTAGTCGGCTCATTTCAGTGAAGTTAGTTCTCGCCGACATCCTCCTGCTCCTCTGAGGATGAACCCCAAGCATTCTGATGACCCCCTGACCTTTGACCTTTCCCGCAGCCCGACCTTTAGAATAAAGTTTACATTGAAGATCTTGGCTGTGAGACTGTGACGGTCAGTGTTTTATATTTAGAGCTGCAGCAGTTGGGACGCTGTGTTGTTGCATTTTAAGCCTCCTATTTACTCTGCAGCTGTTTGTGGTGTAGAATATTTGGCATCTGATGTTGGGAGGAGGTGGAGGAGGAGGAGGAGGAAGAGGAGGAGGTGGAGGAGGAGGAGGAGTCATTAGTCAGTGATGAGATGACGTTAAATGAAACATTTTCATCCTCGTGGGGAAAGTTTCCTCCTGACAGTGAAGCTCTTCAGTCACATGACCAGGACTAAAGTCTTCAGCAGTTTCTCATCGCCGTCGTCAGGCAGCGTATCCAAGCTTTTGTGTGGGAGTCGGGCCCCGGGGTTAATGCTAACAAAGCTTAGGGGCCAAAAGGCTAGCAGGACTTTGGCCCTGCTTCAGCTGGGCTCGTTTGTTTTAATCCCAGGTTAAAATGTTCAATGGAGCAGCCGGGCGAAGCGATTAGCATCTTTGTCTGCAGCTAATCCTGCCGGGCCTCTCACCTCACTGTAACACACCGAGGAGGGAACAGGGAGGGCGCCGTGCTCACACCAGCTTCCTGGTCAGCTTTCACTATGTGGACGGCAGAGAACTCCTCATCCATGAGGACCAACCTGGATCTGCTCCTCCAGGACCTGAGGCTCCTGATCCAGGTTTCTGGTTCCAGGTCCTGAACTGAACATCGGTAAATGTGACTGTTGCTGAAAACAATATGGATCTGAGTGTCGCCGGTGCAGAGACATATACAACCAGCCAGGTCTTAGAATCTGGGTTATAGGGTTGGGGGGGGGGTTAGGGTTAGAGTTGGGGGGGTTGCTTTCGTCTCTGTTTTGTTGTTTTACTGTTTCTAATCTCTCTCATCATCTTTAATGAAGTACACTGTTTGTCTTCTCTCTTTAACTTCCCCTCTGTGCTGCTCCTCTCTGACCGAACCTTTGTTGTTAAAGGTGCCTTATAAATAAAGTTATTATTAAAAAAAATAAAGCCTACGACAGTGTCTCCAGCAAAAGACCAGTCAATAAAAATCAAGTAGAATCACGATGAGCTCCAGTAAAAGACGTGTATGACTCTGCTGTTCTGTCAGCTCCAGTTTTCAGAGTAAAAGCCTCTGATTCAGGATCTGGTCTGATGTGGTCTCTGAGTTCAGCTAAG
>NW_027273870.1:30047500-30195000 GCF_046630095.1 Trachinotus anak
CTGGTTAGCATCAGCGCTAACTTTGTAGTAGCAGATAAACTGAATGAGCTTCTCCTGAAACCAGATCCAAACAATTCACACACACACACACACTGGATTTCAGAGCTCAGTGAGGAAAGGATCAGATTGTGACCTGGTTTATTTTAACTGGATCCACATCCAGGATCAGCTCAGGAATCACCAATAACAAGAGCTTGTTGAAGTCAGACTGATGAAGCCTCATAATAAACATGCAGCTTATTCATATTCAAATTACAAAGGTACAACTTATATCTCCAGATATACCACATGCAGGAAGCAGTGCAGCCTCCAGAGGTAAACTCTACGGTTCAGGTTGAAGGTGAGGGTCTGGGTTAGACAGGTAGAGGTGGTGGTGTCTGCAGGTAGCGACTGTGCTGCTGTCACAGTGTTGTTGTGGAGCCTCTCTCCACAGACAGTCGAGAGCTCAGAGGGGTCGAGTGGAACAGCTGACACTGAGACAGTGTCTTCATGTGCTGACTGAAACCAGCTGCTGCAGATCCTCCGCGGCACGTCGCTGCCCGGCCCTGACCCAGATAGCTGCACTTTCAGCAGCTATTTTCACACTGATGCAAAAGTTCATTCTCATTTAACTGTGCAGAGCCCAGAGGTCACATGACCCAGAGTCAAAGACAGAACCATTCAAACTAACTGAGGAACGGGAAAAAGTGTTTGGAACGTTTCTGAGAAAATGTATTCTCCTTCATCACATCCCAGAGGGAAACATTTCGTGTTGGCAGGAGCTAAAGTTCACATTCAAATCATTAGATAAAAACGGCTGCTGTCATGTTTTTATTAGACAGCAGAGGTGAATACAGAGGGAGGGAGGGAACGACTGAGCCGCTCTCATGTTAAAACCCTGTGTCTAAAATATGTGAACAGGAACTCTGTTCCACATCTGTCTCTTCTCAGAGCCGCCGCAGTTCAAACTCCACCTCCACATGAAGTGTTCTGGCTACTCCCGTTCTCCGGAGGACACTGTGAGATCTGACTCAAGTTAATCGGACACTTCACAGTGAACAACAGTGATGTGATGAGACCAGCAACTGATTCTGTGTCATCAAATCAGCTTCTGAGGTTCATCTAAGGAGAGAAATCCTTTCGATTTGAGAAACACTGCACATTTGAAAATGTTCTCTGATGTTACGTCTGGTCAGTTGTACAGGACAGGACCGATGAATCCAGATCAGTGAATCAGAACTTCTTCTTTCCTCTTCAGTCAGCTGACAGCCCCTCAGATTTATCTGTTGACCCTTCGGAGGGGCCCGACCCCTAGGTTGGGAACCACTGGACTGTATATGTGGTCGTTAAAGCAGCTCCACCCGGAGCAGCTACAACAGTAAAACACTGCTGAAGTGTCTGTTTGGTTTTGGTCCTGAACTTCAGGATGTGATTCACCTGATGGACAAAGTTCTGACACGAGGTTGTTTCTGCTCAGCTGACAGAGGACGGAGTTCACCACAACAGCCTCAGGCCCACACCAGGAGATTCACCACATCCCTCTGTGTGGTGAGGCGGGAAACTCTCTGATGTCTCCTGGTCTCTGCCAGAGCTGCTGCTGTGTTTTCCCTGTGATCTGATAGCAGGAAATTGGCCTAAACTGCCTCTAATTTGCCACAAAGAGCGATTATCACGAGGCTGTTTCGTCACATTTCAGCCTCAGAGCAGCAGCCGGCAGGGAGGAGACGGATCATCAGAAACAAGACCAAAGACGAGGAGAACGTGTGAACCTTCAGACGGTTTGGTCTCATGGAGGATCCCTGCTCCTCACATCCAGCATGAAAACCAATGAGACCACTGGATCTTCCCTCCACAGATGAGGCAGGAGTAAAAACACATGGTTGAGAGCTGCTTCACCCCACTGTCTAATTTCAGAGTTTCCTCTCAGGGTTTTAATCTGGAGCCACCTGCCTGTTATAAAATTGTAATCCTGTTAGCAGGGAGCAGCCGTCAGCCTGGACCAGCACCAGGCTGGGACCCAGAGCATGCTGGGACGGCACCTGCCCACACCCGCAGACGGTGTGAGGCATTCAGTGCATCACATGTCAGACATCAGTGTGTTCCAGTGTGTTACATGACATATGATGGTCTCTGTTCTGTGAAGACCTGAGTCGGGGTTCAGGCTTCAGGGTCAAGTTTAGAACCAGGTTTAGGGCACAGGTGGGTTCAGGACCGTGGGAATGTATCAGGTCCAGAATCACTTGTCCACAGGTGTGTGTGTAGCTTTTAAAACATATAAAAACATCATCAAAAGCAAAGATTGGTGCAGCAGACAAAGAAAAGCTCCAATCACTGAGTCAGAGTGGGATCGATTCATCAGTTTGCCGATAAGAGAAAGTTCATCTCAGTAATTTTGAAGATACACAGCTGAGAGATATTTGCTGCTTGTGGTTTTAAAACATTGAATGTGTCACCTTCTGGGAAACTGATGGACATTTTTCTGACACTGCAGATCAATAACTAATGAAAACACATGATCAATATTATGACTTATTTCTTTACATCAACGACTCTGTGGTGTTAAGTGCTGCAGCTTTTTCTGTGCAGAAAAAACAGTTGGTAGTTCTGAGCTTTGGACAGGGCCAGGCTAGCTTTATGCTAAGCTAGGCTAACCTCACCCTGACTGCAGCTCTGTACTGAGTCAATGATGAATGTTGAACAGTTCTTTTAAATAAAGCTACAGAACCACAACTGACTTTCAGAGGTTTGACCAAAGATCCTCTATAACAGTGGTTCCCAACCTGGGGGGCCCGACCCCCCAAGGGGGGCGCCAAAGATCCAGGGAGGGTTGCGAAGCCCTCTTGATTTTAAGGGGTTTAATAATTTTTATGTAATTAAAATGTTAAATAAATGAGTAAGCATTTAATTCATATATGTGACAAAATCAACTAAATTCAAGGGCCACATTAAACATTTATTCGTGTATTTAAATAGATAAACAAATAAGTTATATATATCACGAGGAACAGAGCGTGTGTGACGTGAACGCCTCTCATGCTGCAGCCGTTGCCTAGCAACGTAAAGCTAAGGGAGAAATGGCGAAGCGTCAGGTAGAGGAGACTGCGGAAAATGTCAAAAAGAAAAAGAGGGGCTACCAAGAAAGTTATATTGAGTTTGGCTTCATAGAAGCAATGGGTAAAATTAGAGCTGAATGTATATTTTGCTGTGAGAAACTGGCAAATGGAAGTTTGAAGCCCTGCAAGCTGAAGCCACACCAGACAACTAAACATCCCGAGACAGTGGGTAAGCCCAAAGAGTCTTTCATCAGAAAAAGAGAGCTTGTTGTCACTAGCAGGCCCCAAAACATAAAGGAGAGTTTCTTCAGGGCGGGAAGCGACCACAGGCCGGCATCTCTTGAGTGCTCTCTCCTAATTAGTTAATAAGTACAAGTTCTGAAGAAATATGTTGTAATCATACACAGGTTCTCCTCATTGTTCCATGCTGTTATGAAATTACTGAAATATCAGGGGTCACCAAAGTTTACAATGGTAAAAATATGGGTCCCTTAAGAAAAAGGTTGGGAATCACTGCTCTATAACAGAGATGATGCTTTACGGGCAGAAATGAAATGGTATTCACTTCCTGTCAAAACACAACAACCATGGTACAGGTCAAAGTTCATATGTGATCAGTCTGATGATACTCTCTGATTTCCCTCCAACAACAGTTCAATAATTATATCAATCACAGTTTATGTCAGTGACTGTGGGGCCAAAGAATCCGAAACTGTGATCACTTCTCCCATCAGGGTGAACACTCACACCTGGTCTCTTACAGGGGCGGGGCTAGTGGAGAGACCATGTGACACAGACACAGGAAATGATTCTAGGTGTGCCGTCTCCTTTCTCGACTGTCTGTGGTTTAACGTCTCACCTGCACTGATGTACAGGTGTACTCCAGGACACTGTGACATCACTGTTGGGTGTGGTTACAGGTGCATTTACCACAACTGGCAGATGCAAATATAACAGCTCAACTTTCATCTGCACATTCAAGGTAATAGAGGCAGGCGCGCACACACACACATACACACACACACACACACACACACCTGGAAAACCTTGTTACACACCTTTGACCACTCTCTGTTTCATGCTGTGCTGTGGGGGAGGTGTTGTTGCTTAGTGTCCCAGTAAACTTGTTAAGAGGCTGTAATCACTACTCATTTTACTGTGTGTGTGTGTGTGTGTGTGTGTCAGCTCTGGTCTGAAGTCGTACGACTGTGTGGAGCGTCTGAATGTTTCCCTCCATCTGTTGCCTGCTTCATTATCTGATGGTCGCTCATTTACGCTGTCAGGGAAGAAAGGCTGCTCCGTGATGTATGTGACCGCATGCTGGACATTTTTTGGGTGTGTGTGCGAGTCTGTGTGTGTGTGTTTGAGGGGGTTGAGAGGTCAATAAAGGCGACCCCCACAGAGAGAGCCGGGCCCCGGGGTCCCTAGGGGGCCTGTCACAGAGGTAATGGATGATGTTTTCACTGCAGGGCGAGGGAGCCACAGAACAGCCGTCCTCACACTGCAGGGAAATGAAGGTCTGACCACAGAGGCCGACATTTTTAACCAAACCCAGAGAGCTCCACTCGTTACTCAGTCTCAGGTCTGATTAGAGCGGCTGCAGATCCTGACAGGGGTGGGGGTGGGTGTGTGTGTGTGTGTGTGTGTTAAACTTTCACTGAACTCCAACTTCAAAGTTTTATCCAAACAGACTGAAACTCTGGACGTTTCTCTGAGTCAGACTCAAAAACCTGAATTTGAAGTTGTAGCTACAGCAGAAGGAAGAGACAGAAAAACACTGAATATGTGACATCGTCAGTTTCTGACTCTGTCGTAACAAACTGAAGAACATCTGGTTCGAAACATCCAGAAAAGTTTGGTCTCGTTACTGAAACTAAATCATTAAAGTTTATGTCTCAGTTTGAATTTTTCAGAGACTGTCCTGTAACGAGGTCAGAGGTCGTCTGTCAGCAGGTCACTATGACCCATAGTCAGGTTTTGTTGCTAGGCGACATCTAGTGGTCGTAGTGATGATGACAGCAGCAAAGGGAAAAGTGCGGTGACGTAGTTTATAGAGCGACAAAGTCCACGTCAGGAGGAGGTTGTGGTGGATGGATGAATATGACACAGGAGAGCGGTGTTCGATTCCCATGTGACAGGAGCAGTTTATGTTGTTTCTGTTCTCCATGACCGTTCACTGTTATTGTTGTAACCATGACAACAAAGATCGTCTAATGTTGAGGAAGTACTTATTACCATCTTTTACTGAACCTAACCAACATGTGACCATTATTATAGTAACCATAGCAACAAAGGTAGGTATGCCACTCTTGGAAGATTCTGTGTGTTTAGTATAGTAAACCATGACAACCAAGGTTGGGTACTCCTGCGGCCCATGGCGTGGCTGCAGATTGGCTGGTTGTCAGAGCAGACGGTCGTAAACCAGCTGCTGCTGTGTAACTGTGATTGTTTCTCCAGCAGGGGAACTCTTCCAGTTTTGTTTTGGTGCTGGATTTGGATTTCATTTTAGTCTGAAGTCCACCTGACAGCAGCGCCACAGACAGATGTTCTATCACTGTCTGTTTCTAACATCGTTTAGTTTTCATTTGTTCACAAATTCCTTTTTCTTGTGGAAAAAAGATCAACAAATATTTTTCATCATAGTCTTTAGACTTCCTGTAGGGGGGTTGAGGGTGGGGGCAATGTCTCTGGTTGGAGGCAGGCGGCTGAACATGTGTTGGTGCCTGTGGGTCGCCGTGGCCTCGCCATCACCCACATCTGCAGCTCTGTGGCTGTAAACAGCTGCTGATGGATGGATGGAGGTGTCCCAGTGCCCTCTGACCCCTGATAGGTGGAGGGCAGGGGGGCAGGGGGGGCGGCAAGGTCAGCGCAGGGGCTTCCTGCTCAGTCATCTGAGTGGGGTGACGCCCTCCTCTGTAATGGAGGCGCTGGCTTCATGTCGGGGACTCGTTTCTCTTCAGGCTGAAGGTGGAAGGTTTTTTTCTCCTCGCTCGTTGTCGTCGTGCTGAGGACGTGCAAAATCTTTCCAGCTGTTTTGAAGAAGTCACGTGTAATTTGTAAAATAAAGCAGCTCTTTAAAGAGTTGGTGACTGTAAACAAATGGTAGCGAACACAAAGCCCATAACACACACACACACACACACACACACCACCTGTTTCTGCTCAGGGAAATTAACATTTGAGGAAAATCACACAGTAATTACATTAACAGGGACGATGCTTCTGTACTTCCACATGAAACACTGTAAAATTAAACATGAAAAAGCAGTGTGTGTGTGTGTGTGTGTGTGTGTGGTGTAAACAGCACGTCGGCTTGTGGTTTGGTTTTTATGAGCTGTGGCTCAAAGGAGGCTGCAGCCAGAACACACACACACAGTTTTGAGGGTAAGTCTTCTGTCCTCTATTTCCTTATAAATATATTTTTATTGTTTACAGCAATTGTTTGTTGGTTTGTTTGTATATGTATTATAAATGAAATGACGTTTTCTTTTGTGTCAGGATTCATTTGTGTTTTACGCCTGTTGTGAGCATTTGACTGGAATGTTTACAGATGTTCACAGATGTTTACAGACTTCAGCTCTTTGAGTTGGATCATTTCTCCATCAATCACAGGATCTTATAACAGAGACCAGAACATGTCGTTGGCATTAACCACGCCAGGCTGGTTTAAGACAGATTCAGTTTGTTCATGTTAATAACAACTCTTCCATCAACACTGAAGTCAGTCATGAAGTTCCACTGGGTTCTGATACTTTTCATCCTAAAGATGCTTCCTTTAGGAAACATTATCAGGAAGCACCAGTTAAATGTCCACTTTTACGCAGATGACACCCTGCTGTTCTTCTCCATGAAGTTAGGTGAGGTGGTCAAACTTCAGGTGAGTCTGAAGGACATGAAAACCTTTTACTGAAGTTACCACCTGAAGTTATTTTACTAAACACCACAGAGATGCCTGATCTGATAATAAACTGACTCTGGATGACACCACCTCGGCCTCCAGCGCTACAGTCAGAAACCTTGGGGTCATTAGAACAGCCTTCTTCCACCTGACCATTACTCTGAAAATCTGAAGCTTCCTGTTGAAAATCTAGTTAGTGCCTCTGTTTCCTCCAGACTGGACTACTATGATTCTGTATTATCAGGATGTCCCAGTGACTCAGTGAAAAGCCTCCAGCTGATACAAAAGTTCAGTCCTGAACCAGGAGCAGAGACCACATGTCTCCTGCAGCTTCATCACCTCCTATAAAATCCTCCTCCTCACCTACAGAGACAGTAAAGGTCAGACACCATCGTATCTTAAAGAGCTCATACAGGATCCTCACAGAACACGCTGCTCTCTAAACACAGGTGGTTCCTGTGGGGGGCAGAACCTTCAGATATCAGGCTTCTCTGCTGTGGATCCAGATCCCAGTCTGGGTCCAGGACCAGACCCCCCCTCTATGTTTAAGACCAGGCTTCAGACTGTCCTTTGTGCTGAAGCTCAGTCAGCTCTTTAAATCAATTCAATTTTATTTGTATAGCGCCAAATCATAATATAGTTTATTGAGAGTTTCCTGTGTGTAGTTTGTTTGCACAGCCTAGTCAATCTATAGAATATTTAGAAATGTCTCTTGTGCCTCGAGGCTTTTGTGTCTGTTCAGAAATTGGCATGGTGCTCCTAGGAAATAATTTTCTTTGTAGTTGATTCTAATTTTTTGCTGTTTTCAAAGCCATCTTGCCCTTAAACGGAGGGATAATAGGACAAAAACATCAGCATAAGTTCTAAAAATGAACTGTAAAGTGTAAAAGGTCTTTATTCTTCGTGATATTTAAATAAGTAATAAACACAGCAGCAGCAAACACACAACCTTCACACAACCTTCACTTCCAACAGCCAACGCCTCCTTTTCTCTCCCCCTCCCTCTCTCAGGTACCAGTGCCCCCCCCCCCGTGCCTCTCACCTCCCATCTGCTGCAGGACTCGCTGTCCTCCAGGTTCTGCTGAGTCCTGGCAGCGGCCCCCAACTCCCGCCGAGCAGGGACCGATTTAGCCTCTCCATGTTTGGAGGCAGGCGGGGGGAGGAATAGATGGGGTGGGGGTGTTTGGCTGTTCTGCTGGCCTCAGCCAAAACCTATGAGTCAGTGAGGACTGGGATTTTCAGCACAGAGCCGGCCCCCTCCCAGTTTTACTGGCCAGTTCGTGTCAGCCTGGTGCTCATAAAGACTCTGACTCAGTCTCACAGGTGAACCCTGTCCTGATGCCCACACCTGGTCTGACCCCGTCCCTATTGTCACTGCGGTCCAGACTACAGACCGGTTCCAGAGTCCGGTCGTGTCCCGGTTAAAGGACTCTCCTCCACTAACGGACTCAGAACAGCTCAGAATCCTACACACAGTTCAGTGGACCACTTCTGAACCACTGAACCCACAAACCCAGAGTGAGTCAACAACAACAGCACAGATTTAAAAACATGAGTAACCTCCAGACCACAGTCTCTCATGGTCTCAGGTCTGTGTGGATCAGGTCTGTGTGGATCAGGTCTGTGTGGGTCAGGTCTGTGTGGATCAGGTCTGTGTGGTGGATCAGGTCTGTGTGGGTCAGGTCTGTGTGGATCAGGTCTGTGTGATGGATCAGGTCTGTGTGGGTCAGGTCTGTGTGGATCAGGTCTGTGTGGTGGATCAGGTCTGTGTGGGTCAGGTCTGTGTGGATCAGGTCTGTGTGGATCAGGTCTGTGTGGTGGATCAGGTCTGTGTGGGTCAGGTCTGTGTGGATCAGGTCTGTGTGGATCAGGTCTGTGTGGTGGATCAGCTCTGTGTGGTGGATCAGGTCTGTGTGGGTCAGGTCTGTGTGGATCAGGTCTGTGTGGATCAGGTCTGTGTGGTGGATCAGGTCTGTGTGGTGGATCAGGTCTGTGTGGATCAGGTCTGTGTGGTGGATCAGGTCTGTGTGGTGGATCAGGTCTGTGTGGGTCAGGTCTGTGTGGATCAGGTCTGTGTGGATCAGGTCTGTGTGGTGGATCAGGTCTGTGTGGGTCAGGTCTGTGTGGATCAGGTCTGTGTGGATCAGGTCTGTGTGGTGGATCAGGTCTGTGTGGGTCAGGTCTGTGTGGATCAGGTCTGTGTGGATCAGGTCTGTGTGGTGGATCAGGTCTGTGTGGGTCAGGTCTGTGTGGATCAGGTCTGTGTGGATCAGGTCTGTGTGCTGGATCAGGTCTCTCTTTTGAAGACTACACACATCTGGTCCAGGTGGTTTTCCGTGACTCCTCCTCCTTTACTACAAACTGAGTCCAGGTCCCGGCTCAGCTGACTTGTCCCTGTGCAGCCCACAGGTGAAATACCTGGACCACAGCAGAGGTCAAAGGTCATTGCCCTGAGAACATCCCCAGGTTGGGAGCAGGTGGGAGGCAGGGTGGGCAGGTGGGTGGGGGGGTGGACAGAGGTCAGGAGGTCAGGAGGTCAGGGGGTCACTGGTTCAGACCAGAACAGCTGCTGAAGAGCCATGTGCTAAAGTGGAGCTAACGCTAGTGTATCCTGAACATGAACATGGTCAGTGGGGTTCAAGCTAGCATGTGCTACAGAGTTAGCATCCTCTGTGTTCAGAGGCTAACAGGTGGACTGTGGTCTGGATCCAGACCAGACACCATCCTGTCCAGACCCGGACCTGGACCTATAATCAGAGCATTTCTGTTTTAACTGGCGCAGCTTTTGGAGACTTTGACACTGGTCATGTGACGCTGCTCAGCCAATTGTAGAGATTTGAGTCAGAGTGTGAGATCAGTCATGTGGTGATTAGCTGTGATTAGAGAACATGTAGTGATATTATAATATACAGAAGGTTTTATTCATTTCTTATAACCTGATGATCATCGTTCTGGACCTTTGTCCTTTGAGGAAATGTTGTCTCAGTCTGTTGTCATAGTGACAGTGTTAGCATGACGTATAGTTTGGTGCACTGACCGTCAGGTGCTGGAACAGCCAGGCTCTCAGGATGTTGGTGGCCACTTTGGGGAAGATCCCTCTCTTCTTGTTGTGCAGTTTGTCTCTGTCGAGGTCGTCGTCGTCCCCGGTGCTGGGTGACGCCACGCCGTTGTCCAGGCAGTCACCTGACCGACACACGGAGAGGAGGAGAGGACCCACTTTTCATTTCCAAACATGGCAGATATGTGACCTTTGACCATTTCTGAAGGTTAAGAACTTTAAGCACCTGTTTTAGCTTGAATGCCCCCTCACACAGTCGTCACTCTGTACAGGAGGTTAAACTGTTCATGTGTTAACTCTCGACTTTCTTCATAAACAGCAGATAAACATGTGGTTTAACAGCCTGTAATCAGGTGGAGGCTGCTGTACAAACAGCCTGAACAGTGAATGGTGGACATTACTAAACGCTGACACGTTCTCGCAGCTGTGTTACAATCTGCTTCCTCTCAGACACAGAAACTGTCCGAGACACGGTGAGACTGGTTTTATTCCGCTTCCCTCTGGAAGCTGCAGCTAGCTAACATTAGCACACACGCCTCCACTCAGGGACTTTCTGTTGATGTGTGGAATCAAACTGGTGACCCTGCAGTCACAAGCCGGCCCGCCCCGCTCTGTAACCCTCTCTGTGCCCCCCTGTCCCCCCACAGTTTTTGAATACTGCAGTATTTCAACTGAAGCTGCGGCCGCCGTGTTTTTACTGCTCTCTCTCTGCCTGTTTAATGAGCCTTGTTTTCTCCTCAGTGTTTTTAACAGCGCTGGGCCAAGGTCAGGGCCACGGTCCCTGGCAGCCTGGGCAGGAGCTCCAGGTCCACGTCCAGCCCAGAGGCAGCGGTGGACCGGGGCCCCACTCCGCCTCAACAGAGGCAGGACTCTGCTGAGCAGCGGAGCCTGAAAAGGTGGAAATAATCATAAAAATGATGCGTAACTCCATAAACAAGCTCTCAGCCTCATTAGGCTGAACCACAAGCTGCCTGAGGCTGATTTATACCCCTCCCCTCCCCAGCTCTCTGAGGGGGGAGAGGTCCACCTCAACCCGCTAATGGTCTGTGACCACGCAGCTTCACAACAACCTGTGGACTTCAGGAGGGGAGGGGGGTGACAGCGAGGAGGAAGACGCCAGAGAAGAGGAGGATGAGTGATGTCAACATCAACATGTCAAACGTTGGTGTTGTTGAGTTTGGAGGACGGGTTGGAACCAGCATAACCCTGCTGGTCACCTACCCACAGAAATGTTGGGCGGATGGATACACTGCCCTTTGTCAAGAAATAGATCCAGTGAGTAACTTTCATTTATTTATTTCATTTAGTCATTTAGTCATTTAGCAGACGCTTTTATCCAAAGCGACTTACAGAAACTTCCCCCAGAAGCACAAAGTGCTTCTAACACTTAAGATTTCATGTTAATGAGTGAGATTTAGAGGCTGTTTCCCTCTGTTTCTGGTCTTAATGCTAAGCTAGGCTAATCACACCCTGACTCCAACCCTGTGCAGAAAATAAGTTTGATTCTCTCCCATTCAAAGTGACAGTATTATGCCGAGGACACGTCTCTCTGTTTATATTCTCCAGGATGGCAAATTAACACCGAGGTCGGGCCAAACCTGCTGTGGAGTCGGCTCCAGTCAGCAGATGTCATCTGAAGTCCTGCTGACTGAGGTTTCTCAGTACAGTCACAGAAATCTCTTATTAACCATGTTTGGCTCCGTGGCAGAGGTCGCCCGTGGAGCTGGCCGTGTGTAAGTGATGTTTAAATCTGCACCAGCCAACAGAGAGCGAGCTGCAGCAGCAGCCTGCGGTCTGGCTGCACTTCCCTCCACTCACCGAGAACAGTCTGATAAAGCACATTTGTTTCCAGATGGACGTGTCACACACAGACTCACAGTCTGAACTCAAAGACACCTCGAGTTAGAGCCTGACTCAGAAACTCAGAGGAAAGACTGGATCCTCCTCAGTCACACAGCTTCTTATCAGAGGTCAGTGCTGAGAACAAGAACTGAGAAAAACAACTGTCAAACAACTGTCTCACCCACACAAGTTAATGTCAATATCATCAGTTCTCCACTGCCTTTCCCAAATTTAAAACCTGAAGACTCCACAGGTCAGAGCTGAGAGCTGCAGTTCCTCTAACGACCACTAGAGTCTGGCTCCAGCAGTGAGTCAGTCCCACAGACTCCCATGTTCAAATGTCCAACTTTACAGCAGAAAGAAACATGTTTACAGCCTGGTACAGAGACTGTTCTGCTCTCTAGAGATCATTTCCTCCTTCATGACACCTGTGCAGGTGAATTTATACAACTCACCTGTTCACATTTTATTAAGGACTAAAGTGATGGAGAATTGAGGGCGTGGCCTCTTTGAGTGACAGGTGGGTGAGAGTATGCTTGACACAAACAGACATGCACCAAAGTCTCAGCTGCACACACGCCCCGCCTCTTTGACCATATCTGGATTAGCTGGGAGTTAGGGGCGGAGTCAGGCGCTGCCAAGATGGCGACGGTGGAGCAGCTCACTCTGAGCTTCAGAAACCTGAGGGTGAGGTCACAGAGGCTCCGCCCATCTTTATTTACAGTCACCTGTTTGGACCAGTGTGTTGGACTGAGTGACAGACCACCTGACCATCTGCAGAGTCACGCTGCTAACAGGCTAATGTTAGCATTTACTAACCACAGCTCCCTTCAGTGCTGCAGACGTCGAAGCCTCAACAGAGATGAAGGCTCTAAAATAAATGTTGATTTTGTCTGAAAAGTCGTTTGGATGTGAAGATGCAGCACAGCAGTGGATACTCATCAATCATGAATGTGCAGAAAACCTGAGACCTGAGCAGCAGAAACCAGAGGAAGCAATGTTGTGTGTGTGTGTGTGTGTGTGTGTGTGTGTGTGTGTGTGTGTGTGTGTGTGGGTGTGTGTGGGGACATAAAGGTCTCTTTCTTCCCGCTCTGCTCAGTGTCTGTCAGCCTCCATCACTCTCTCACTTCCTCGTTCTCTTTCAAACTCACATCACGTCCAGCATGTTAGAACCCCCCCCCCAAAAAAAAGAAACACAGACCCACACATGTATTGAATGCACCACTGCATCATAAGTACCTTGTTCACTGCTGTTGTCGCCGCTGTGAGACGTGTGTCCACCACTGGACGGTCCCGGCGTCCCGGCCGACCGGATGGACGCCGCGTCATCATGATCTCTGCTCCATGAAATCTGCAGAGGACGACACAGAACAACAGTCAACTGTCAACGACACAGACTGAACCTGAGTGAGTCTGTTTCCTCCTCTGCTGCTGGAGCTGGTTCTGCAGACGCTGCCATGAAACCACAGAAGAAGAAGAAGAAGAGCTCAGATGATGGAAACTTGATCTGACATCTGTTTACTGTGTTAATGTGAGGAAGGCTCATCCTCCTCATCATTGCTCCACACACCAACATGTTCCCACTCAGACTGAACATCATCAGTCTGTTCAAACTCACTCATCCTCTGAACAGTCGTCCTCTCCTCCACCTTCAGACATGATCAAAGTGACCGATCAATAATCAATAAAACCAACAAAATAAGCCCAAAACACGAGTCACAAAACTACAAAGAGATAAAAAATGACTGCAAAGACACAAAACAATAACAACTACAACCAGACGACGCGACTGGTAAGATCTGAGTCTTTTACGTGATTCGTCATCCGTCTGTGATCTCTGTTGGCTTTTCTTCTACCAGTGAGACATGAACACCTGTGAGCCAATCCCTGACAGGCTGGAGGTGGTAACAGCCAATGGCGTGGCTGGATGTTATATTTCTGCATTTGTCCAGGAGGACACTTGATGTTACATCAGTGTGTCTCAAACCATGAATTAAAATTGTACTGTCATGTCTTGTAATGCACAGTGACATCATGACCCCGACTCCTCCATTGCTACAATCTATAAATTTTCAATATGTTGCTGTTTTATTCTTTATTCTTATTTTATTCTTACACTCACCTGCACCCAGAGATAACAATGCGCTATCTGCGTGATGCCCTCAAGTCAGCAGGCAGGAACACACTGTTTGACTGACAGGTGATCAGAGCAGAAACACCTCCTTTGTGAGGACCAGCAGGATTATCAGCCGCTGGTCGTCTGACTCTGAGCTGCTCCACCTCACACTTCATGGTGTTTAAAGGGCTACAGGCCCAACAAGTGTGTGTGTGTGTGTGTGTGTGTGTGTGTGTGTGTGTGTGTGTAAATCTGTCTGCTCACTCCAGCTTTACAGAGCTTCTCAGATCTTAACTCAAGGTCTTCTTACTACCTTTTACCTTGGAGCTTTCAACCACATGCCAGGGTCTTACTCAGCAGGTGGAGTTTGCTCATGGACACAGATCTGACTTCTGAACTGTTCCTGCTGCGTTTGTGTGAACACAGTGAAACACTGAGTTTAAAATGTTGACCTGTGGAATCACAATGTTACTGTGTTTACAGTGGGTTCCTGATCCACCTGGACTCCAGAGGCTTAAAAATCATCAGGGGTTTTATCTTTACACGACTGTTTAAATCAGCTGAAAGTCAAACCTCCATTAAAAACTGATTTAAATTCTTCTGGACTGACTTGTTTCAAACCTTCATTATAATTAATTAATAATAATTAATATCATTGCTCTGTCTGATCGAGTGTCATGAAATTATCTATTATCTAAAAAACAACAACACAACATTTTAATCTGCAGTGAAGAGACAGGAAGTGATGAGGTGAGAGAACAGCTGATTTACTGTGAGCTCACCTGGTCCAGGTTGTTCCCTGATGACCTGATGAAATCCTCACTGTCCGATTTGTTTCCATCTCTGTCATCAATAACCAGATCAATCGGCATCTTCCCTTTCAGACAGCTGATGTATCGATGGCAGAAATTATCACAGAGCTCATGAACCTGAGAACAATGAATCATACACCGTATATAAATATATGGAGATCCACTGGGATATTATCAAGGTTTACTGAGGGTTTTGTTCAGGATAAATCCTGGATTAGCAGCATGGTGGACGTCTGATCTCATTACTTAAGATTAAACAGCAGACGTTGGTTCAGTTCTGATAAATAAAAAGGTCAAAGGTCACTGAGACAAACCTTCTCCAGCTCCAGGAGGTGGAAGCGCAGCACTTGTATCGACTGAATCATCTGCAAAACAAAACCAAAACCACACATAGTAAAAAAAAAACCATGTGACCTCAACAAAAACCACAATAAAACAGTGAAGAAGAGATGGAGGCGGGGCTGGAGTTCTGTGCAGCTGAGTCTCCTTCAGGTCAGTGTGAGCGGGAACTAAAACTGGTTTATAAAACCAGTTCAGTTCCAACTGTCAGCTGGTCAGGAGGGAACCACAGGTATAGCTGGGTGTCGTCTGCATAGCAGTGATATGAGAAGACATGTGAGTGGTTAACTGGACCCATGGATGTGGTGTATATTGCAAAGGGGGGGGGGGGGGGGGGGGGGGGTCCTAGCACAGATCTGTGGGCCTCTCCAGTGAGGAGGGGGAGGGATCAGGACACACTGAAGGAGCGAGAGGATTCAAACCAACAAGTGCTGAGATGCTCATGTCGGCATCTACCAACATCATGGGGCTGAAACCCTCAATCAACATCAGCAGCTCATGTGATAGAGTTTAGGTTCTGTGATTAGATGAACCTTCTTCTTCTACCCCTGAAAGTTTTACGTCCACACATCATTGTTCCGTTGATCACACCATGAGAGTTTCATGTTGATCCAACTGTGAGTCACTAACACTGTCTGTGGGACTTTAACCGCAAAAGGCAGAGCCGCCTGAACCAGACAGCTCTACCAACCAGTCCTCCAACGAGTCTCCAACCAGTCCAATCAGTCCTCCAACCAGTCCTCTAACCTCCAACCAGTCCTCTGACCAGTTCTCCAACCAGTCCTCCAACGAGTCTCAAACCAGTCCTCCAACCAGTCCAACCAGTCCTCCAATCTGAGCCACTATCCACCCTCTGATACGACCCATATCAGTGTCTCCTGAAATAGTTCCTACGGCAGCAGTAGTACCAATCCTTGGTTGTCATGGTTACAAAAATAAACACACACAATGTGCCGACAGTGGCATACCTACCTTCATCGCCATGGTTACTATAATATCGGTCACGGCTTGGTTAGGTTTAGGAAAAGATGGTGATTTGGGTTAAAATAAGTTCTTCCTCATCATTAGACGATCTTTGTTGTCATGGTTACAATAATAAGAGTGAACGGTCATGGACAATAGAAACAACATAAACTGCTCCTGTCACATGGGAATCGAACACCGCTCTCCTGGGTCATATTCATCCATCCACCCCAACCTCCTCCTGACGTGGACTTTGTCGCTCTATAAACTACGTCACCGCACTAGATGTCTCCTAGCAACAAAACCTAACTATGGGTCATAGTAACCTGCTGACAGACGACCTATCAGTTCACTCACAGTCTCGCTTCACTGCTGCAGAGTCAGTGTAAGGAAGAAGAATTCAGATTCAAAGTAACTCACCAAATTATCCAGCTCTGGGTTCGATGAAAATAATGGCTTCTCTGATCGGATCTACACACACACAAACACACACACACACACACACACACACACACACACACACACACAGAACATGATAAAAACCTTGTTGCCCTCCTCGGAGAGTTTGATGATACTGTATGAATCACTAAAAGATAAATGACTGAACTGAACTTTGTGCTTAATCAAGACAAATTAACTACTAATTAATACAGAAAGTAACCAAGAATATTTGCTGAAGTACTTGTACTTAACTTGAGCATTTCCATTTCCTACTACTGTATATTTATAGCCCACCACATTCAGAGGAACTTGACGTGTGCTCATCTCCTCAGATCTGAAGCTGCACGTTAAACTAACAGGAAGTTGCACAGCAGCTTCAACAGTAAAACCCTGTGTGCACATTAATGCATCAATAACAATAATCCAGTTCTAATCCAACTCTTCCCTCATCACAGTACAGGATTAATCTGGCCCTGCCTCAGAGTCCCTCTTCTCCTTCCTGTTCTACATTAACATGTGGATAAAACACAGGCTCTACCTGTTTGGAGAAGACAGCGATGTCCTCGTTGAAGGAGTCTGAGGAGCAGACGTCTCCTCCGGCCACGCTGCTCTCTCTCGGCGTGCAGGTCGCCAGTTCACATTTTTCAAAAATCAGTGCGAGCAGTGGGAATAAAGGATGTCTGCAGGAGGAGGAGGAGGAGGGGGAGGGGGAGGGGGAGGGGGAGGGGTAGGAGGAGGAGGAGGGATCAGCTCAGAGTAAAAAACTGTAACAAGAGTTTCCAGCTGCTCTGAAAGTCACTGAAAAACAGTTGAGGCAGAGAAAAGCTTTAAGGACTAAAAGCTAAATTAAAGAGTTTTTCACAGGTAAATAAAGTTCAGTTTGAGGCTCTCACTGTATAAACATCACATTTAAAAAGAAAAACTTCACAGTGTCTCATCAACACAATGTCAGCAGTTTTCACAGGAGACGTTTCTGTGGATCCACTGAGGAATATTCACAAGAACTAAAACCAGTGAACCTATTAAACCCTGATGGCAGCAGAGAGAAAATATTCTTTTGTGATTTGACGCTTTAAAGAAAAACAACAAAATATAGAAGGAATAAAACACACAAAGAAGTTTCAACAGAGGAAAGATTTATAAATAAAGATGTGATTCTGAAGGTGGACTTAGGACCTGACGAGGACCTGATGAGGACCTGACAAGGATCCGACGGAGAACCTGATGAGGACCTCACAAGGACCTTATGAGGACCTGACGAGGACCCGATAAGGAACCAACGGAGGACCTGACGAGGACCTGACAAGGATCCGATGGAGAACCTGATGAGGACCTCACGAGGACCTTATGAGGACCTGACGAGGACCCAATAAGGAACCAACGGAGGACCTGACGAGGACCTGACAAGGATCCGATGGAGAACCTGATGAGGACCTCACGAGGACCTGATGATGACCTGATGAGGACCTCACAAGGACCTGAAAAGGACCTGACAAGGACCTGATGATGACCTGACGAGGACCTGGCGAGGACCTTATGAGGACCTCACAAGGACCTGACAAGGACCTGATGATGACCTGACGAGGACCTGATGAGGACCTGGCGAGGACCTTATGAGGACCTGACAAGGACCTTATGAGGACCTGACGTAGGACCTGATGAGGACCTGACAAGGACCTGACGAGGACCCGACGAGGACCTGATGAGGACCACAGGCTTTGTGTCTAAACTCGAATTGGAAGTTAAAGTCACAATAATCCAGAGACAACAAAATAAAACAACATTGATGTTCTCCTTCAAATTAAGAGCTGGTCAAGGTGAGACTGTGGATCAAACCAAGCTCTGTCATTGGCCATCAGCTGATAACAACAGCTGGAAGCATCAGCTGGTTAATCAATGATAGGAAATTATCAATCAGCTGTTGTTGTGATAATTGATCACTTGTGTTTAAATAATCGATTATTATTTTGACATGATTCTGATACATGATTCTACTTCTCTTCTCTTCTCTGAAGAATTTCTTCTTGTCATGTGATAAACTGAAGATTTGTTATTTTAAACTTTAGAAAAAAACTGACGGGTGTTCCTTTCTTTTTTTGGACCATTTTGTGACATTTAATCTACAAACTAATTGATTATTGGAGAAACTAATCAGCAGATTAACAGAGAGTGAAAATAATTGAACGGTGAGTTGATTTGACAAAGTTTTTACAGTGCAGCTGAAGCTGCCTGAACCAAAGACTGTGGCTGCAGAGGTAAAGTTACAAAGGTAAGAAGACAGGACAGAACGGAGAGAAAGAGTCATGTGACCTTTGCTCTAAATCCATTTGCTGCAGTGTTGAAAAGCTTACGCAGTTTTTCTGCCATTAATAAACTGTCTTTGAGCTAATTGTACTTAATTACATGAGTATTTCCATTTCATGCTGCTTGATATTTTCTCTCCACTGGATCAGAGGGAAATCATTGTGCTGTCGACTGCAGTCACAGGCTGCTGCTGTTACTCAACACACTGTTAAAGTGAATACACTCAACAGTGTGGAAATTTAAACTGGCTCAACCAGCTGCCGACACGTGAACGCATCACCACAGACAACACACTAACAACTTACACTGTTGATATTTTCAGTGCAACTTGCTGCTTTTATTTTGACACTGTGCAGTTGAGCAGCACTTTTATTTTGACAATGTGTAGTTGAGCAGCACTTTTATTTTGACAATGTGTAGTTGAGCAGCACTTTTATTTTGACAATGTGTAGTTGCTGCTCTCTCTAAAGTAAAAGAGCTGCATGTTCCTCCCGCCACCGCCTGCAGCAGCTTGTTTCTGTCTCCACCTCCCTGCTAACACGCAGCAGCTTCACCTCTTCCCTCTGACACAGAGATAGCATCGGCCTGGCTCGGCCCGGCCTGGAATGGGACGGCTTGTCGCTCAGTCCCGACCAGTGAGCGATAAGCTGAACACAGATAACACGAAGAAGCTTTTACAGAGGAAGAAACACTCAGTGAACACATCGTACCCATAAATGGCGTCTTTGTCCCTCTTGACGGCGTCCCCGGCTGTGGCAGCCATGCTGCTGCTGCTGTGGCTGGACTGGGAGTACTGGTGGGGAGGGTATGGACCGGCAGTGGCGGCGGTGGCCAGGTGAACGGCCTGCAGGGAGCGAGCGGCAGCAGCAGCGTGGTGGTGGTGGTGATGGTGCGGGTCTCCATACACCCCACCCACCCCCTCCAGGCCGTAGTGGGCCATATTTTCATACTGAAACACAGAGACAGCAGTGTGACCTCTGACCTCCGGAGCTGTCCTATAGGAGCTGTGTGTGTGTTCAGGTTTATGATCAGATGTTTAATTAATGAGTTGAAGAAGCAGTGATGTCAGGAGACAAACTGCGACTCACCTGTGTGACAGGAGAAACAGCTGAAACCTAACGACTGCTGCAGGTTGTACAGGTACACAGGTGTTCCTGTTCTTCTGATTATTCCCTCCCCTCAGTTTCAAACTCAGTCTGACCAAAACTCTTCTCTCACATTTCATTTTTAAACAGGCTGTGACAACAGAGACGTGTCTGAAACACACTGATCTGTGCTGAAGCAGAATGACTGAACCTCAGAGATGCACAAAACACCATCTAACTACACAACCTGACAATGGCTGTTGTATCATGTGCTGGTGTTGTTGTTATTGTGTGTATTTACTCTCATGTGATTGACACTGTGATGTTCACACACAAAAACTGGTTTTAAACTGTGGAACAGTCAGAGAACAGATCTCACACACACACACACACACACACACACACGCACACACACACACACACACACACACAGCTGCACAATGTGAACAAACGCCATTAAAATCTTTCATCAATACACTTTGAGTAAAAAAAAATAAATTAAAAACTGAGCAAAAATCTGATGAGAGAGAAAACTAGATTTTTATAGTAAATCTATAAAATCTGTAAAATGAAATAAAAGTGAAATTAAAACAACTTTAAAGTTTTCTTCCCATTTAAGTTAAAAAAGTAAATGAATAAAATACAGTTAAGGAAACAAATGAATTTGTTTTTCACTTCATTTTAATTTTTTAATCACATGAACAAGCTGCTGATATTTAATCTAAAATACAGGGAAGTTTAATTTAGGTTAATTTTTTTTTAAAGAGTCAAAAAAAAATCTGTTATAATTTTAAAATTATAAACGTGAATTTATTTTTTCTCCTTTACAGGAACTGACATATTTATAGAATCCATATAAAATTATCAATTACAGAAAAGGTTTAAATTTAAAATTAGTTTATATAAAATATGAATTATGAATAATAAATCTGTTGTATTTTGATATAAATCATATTAACTTATTATTTATATTTTTTATGTTTTATTTCCACTGTGGAAAATTTAACGAGTTCACATTTTGACTAAAAACCGTTTGAGTAACAAAACGTTTCAAAGTTTAATGAGACAAAGACGTGAACGTCCCTCAGTGTGAACACAGAAAAAACCCACAGACTGAGCTCCACACACACACACACACACACACACACACACACACACACACAGAGCCGCTGAACGTTTTAAAGTGTGAACTCAAACTTTATTTCAGTCTGAAGGTAAAAGTTTGTGAAGTGGATCAAACGCAGCGACTGATTTTATTTGGTGGAATAAATTTGACTTGTTTTCACATTTTTGTCAGAAAATGAACAGAGAATAAAACGTGAAGGCCTGAAGGTCAAAGCAACAAATAAACCTTAAACCAGTTTAACTGCACAGATCAGAAACTTCTCATTATTCACACCAGAGGTTTTTTTGTTTTTGTTTTTATTAATGATCAGTTTTATTTCATTTTTCTGTCTCTTCTTCTTTTTTAGTTTTATTAAAGCTCAGTGTTTGTTTCTGCTGCGGTTAAATCACTGAATCAAGTCAAACTTTAGAAATTGTGTAGAAATGTTTCGTTTTTATATTTTATACCTTTAATAAAAATGTAATTTAAAAATTAAAGAAATCTTCGACACTAAGTTTTGATGTGTTTTTTTTAACTTTCAAGTAAAAGTTTGATGATGATTTTTACGCACGGACAAAGTTTGGATCTTTGAAATTTAAAAATTAAAAAGCTAAATATTAATTATCTCTCAGAAACATCGTTAAATTGAATTCAAATAATATTTGAATTCAATTTAACGTTTAAGTAATTTAATTTGGGGAAAAAAAGTTAGTTTTAAAAATAAAAGCTAACGTGTTCATGAGTGCTGAATGAGTTTCCTCTCAGGTCGGAGAGCAGCGCGGACTCCGCGCCGATTAAAGCGGGTTTTACGCACCCGTTGCGCCATCGCCCCCGTGTCTCCGCCCGGGCTCCAGGTGACTCCTGCGGGGCTCAACACGCATCCGCCTCCCGGTACCGGAGCGGTTCCTGCCGCCTGTGTCCCACACCCAGTCCAGCACGCGGAGCAGCCGCAGGTCCCCGCGGGCTCCCGCCGCTCTCCACGGGACCGACCCGCGGCGGCACCAGCGCGGGCAGACGCTGTCCTGCTCCCGGCCCCCGGCTCCAGGTGACACCGACTAACCGACCAACCGCTCAGTCCGCGGGCCGAAACCGACCAGGTTACATCCAAACCGGTGAACCGGTGAACCGATGAGGCGGAGCCGCCCGCTGCGCTCTGAGCCGGGCCGTGCGGCGCTGTGTTCTCCGCTGAGCTGCGTTCAGGTCCCCATCACAGCGTCCTCCTCCGTGTGTGTGTGTGTGTGTATGTGGGGGGGTGGGGGGGGGGGGGGGTGGGGGTGGGGGGGGTGTCTCTCGCTTAAAGGAGCAGAGGCTCGCTGCGCGTCCCCGCGGCTTCCACAAGATGTGAGAACTTGAGCGCGCCCCCGCGAGGTGAGTTGAGTGTGGGGGCTGCAGGTGAGTCCGGGGTTTGCACAGAAACACACAACACCTGCTTCTTCTCCTTCATTCATTTCTGACACAATCCTGTTTAATGTCGCTGGAGCCTCCTGCAGAGGAGCATCCTGGCTCATGGTTCTGCTGTTGTTGTTCTATAAAGACCAGAATCCGTTTTTGAAAATAAAAGCATGTCCTGATGTGGAGGAGAAACTCTGGTCTGTTCAGGTGTTGGACTGCAGCGACATCTAGTGCCGGGAAAGAGTTACCACGGCTGAGCTGCTTCACCAGGCCTCAACCAGATCTGAGCCAATGAATGGATGAATTTTTGATTATTGTGTCACATGAGTTTACAAGACACCAACAGTTCATACAAGACCAGGACCGTGACCAGGACCAGGACTAGGACCAGGACCAGGACCAGGACCAGGACCAGGACCAGGACCAGGACCAGGACCAGAGATTTCAGAGTCCAGATGTCAGAGCATCACAAATCAGAATAAATACAATGTGAATATTTTCCAGGTTTAGAGACAAAGTTATGGGAGTTGCAGATGTGTGTGAAAGATCATGTCGAGTTGCATTATGGGAAATGTAGGATGTTGTGTTTTTGTTCACTTGCTCTGCTACCTCCATTTTTTCATTTGTGTCAGGGTCTAAATATAATGTACAGGAAACTAAAGACATCACTCAGTAAAAGCTGTTTTATAGAAATGTGTCTCCAGGTAAAACAGAACTGACTCAGTTCATATTTAACAAATGCACCACTCATACAACCACCTGATGGTTTTATACTAAACAGATACAGTAAAATTAAAAGTGTTCTCATAAATACCTGGAAGTGCAGCGCACACTTAGAACCACATTCAATTCAGAGAAATAAAACTGATGAAGTTAAACTAAACATTTAAATGAAATTATTTCATCTGGTTTTAATTACTGATTATTTCTTGATTTATCTCAGACGCAAAACATCAGAGAGGAAAGAGTGAAGATTTTAACTTTAATGTTTCTAATAGTTATTTAGGATAAACTGATGGGTTTAACTCGTGCCTGACTGGTGGTGAATTAAGAGTTTATGGCATCAATACATCACTAATGAATGACAGTTAATTCACAAACATTAATTGATATGCCACTAATTAGCTGGACTCATTTAGAAAAGGTCATTTCAGAGCTCTACATGTTGCTGTGTGTTTACAGGTATTTATTCTTTAGATCATTTAGTTTCACAGCCTGAAAACAGACACATGTATTAGTCAGAATCGGTCTCAGAGCCCCACTGACCATCCTGGAGTCTTACTACGAACATGACCTCAGCATCTCCACAGTCGCTGTTCAACGGGTCCAGATCCTGATCCTGATCCTCATCCAGATCCAGATCCAGATCCAGATCCAGATTCTGATCCTGATCCAGATCCTCATCCAGATCCAGATCCTGATCCTGATCCAGATTCTGATCCAGATCCTCATCCAGATCCAGATCCAGATCCGGATCCTGATCCAGATCCAGATTCTGATCCTGATCCTAATCCAGATCCTCATCCAGATCCAGATCCTGATCCTGATCCTGATCCAGATTCTGATCCTGATCCAGATCCTCTCCTGATCCAGATCCAGATCCAGATCCAGATTCTGATCCAGATCCTGATCCAGATTCTGATCCTGATCCTGATCCAGAGCCAGATCCAGATCCTGATCCAGATCCCCTAAACCCAACCGGTCGAGGCAGACGGCCGCCCACCCTGAGCCCGGTTCTGTTGGAGGTTTCTTCCTGTTAAAAGGGAGTTTTTCCTCCCCCCTGTCGCCAAGCGCTTGCTCGTTGTGGGAACTGTTGGGTTTTTCTCTGTAACAAAGTGAGGTCTTGACCTGACCCTGTAAAGAGCCTTGAGATAATGTATATTATGATTTGGCGCTATACAAATAAAATTGAATTGAATTGAATTGAATTGAATTGAATTGAATCCAGATCCAGATTCTGATCCTGATCCTGATCCTGATCCTGATCCTGATCCAGATTCTGATCCTGATCCAGATTCTGATCCTGATCCTGATCCTAACCAGTTTTTAACCCTTCAGCCTTTTACTGAGCATCACCTGGTTTTCTTTGTGACACATTAAAATCACTGGACAGCATCTGCACTGGCCTGGACAAATAAAGACACTGAAAATACAGAATCACTGTTAAATACAGTCTGAGACATTTAAAACACACAGAGACTCATGTCGACTGTTTCTTCACCAAATAAACCTCAAACTCTGGAGATGACTGTCGGTGAACAGCTGTGCAGCAGATGTGAAGACATGTGCAGTATCAGGACCTGACCAGTAGGTGTCAGGAAAACACAGGTTGATAATGGGGACACCAACCCAGCACCGAGGAGGACGTCTGGGAGGTAGGGATGTAAACTGGGGCTTTTATTTTGAACGACAGTGAGAGTGGAAAGTGATTTTTCAGTCTAAAGTTTAATATTTCAGTATAAAAGCACATTTATCAAAAAATAACAAGGAGTTCAGTCTCCACAGAGACCTTTAGACTGGTTCTGTTTAAACTGGTTCTGTTTAGACTGGTTCTGTTTAAAATGTCGATCTGCACCTCATAATACTACTGCTACTGCTGTTAGTACTTGTTAGTACTACTAGTACTAAGACTGAAGTATTCAGAGCAGTGAGTAAAACTCATTCATTCAAAACTTCACTGACACAAAAGTACTAAAGTATCGTCAGCAACATGTACTGCAGTATTAAAAGTAAAAGTACCCATTATACAGAGTTGAGTTGAGGTGGAAATAATACTTCATATACTGAGAGCAGCACTGTACTGTACTATATTTGACGACTGTTACTACCACTACAAGTACTACTTCTACTACTATTACAACGACCAATATGATACTGGTGCAGTATTACCACAACTACTACCACTACTTCCAATACTGCCAGTTTTAGTGCCACAACCTCCAATGCAACTATTACATTATTATAATTACAACCTCTACTTCTACTTCCATTACTACTATTAATGCAGTACAACAACAACAACAACAGCAACAACTACTACTACTACTACTACTCTTTTAGTGCCACAACTACATCAGCTGCAAGTACTACTATTGCTGCTTTTACTGCCACTACTAAAACTCCAACTCAGCTAGAACCAGTAGGAGTACTGCTGTTGATTCTACTACTACTACTGCTACAACTACTACTACTACTACTACTAGCCTATCACTAATACTCCTGCTACTACTACTAACTATGATGAACAATAGCTGCTGTTACAATACAGCCTCCACTAATTCTACCATTACCTACACAGCTGTTCCTGCTCCCCCCCCCCCCTTCTCCTCCTAAACCCAACCGGTAGAGGCAGACCCCCCCCACCCTGAGCCCGGTTCTGTTGGAGGTTTCTTCCTGTTAAAGGGAGTTTTTCCTCCCCCCTGTCACCAAGTGCTGCTCTTTGTGGGAACTGTTGGGTTTTTCTCTGTAACAAAGTAAGGTCTTGACCTTACCCTGTAAAGAGCCTTGAGATAATGAAGATTATGTTTTGGTGCTATACAAATAAAACTGAACTGAACTGAACTGAATGGAATTACTACTACTACTGTTACCATTAGTTTAGTAGTGAGTTACTACCACTACTATTGCTTTTCTACTTTTACTGTTATTCCCGTTTGATGTGTTTATTTAAGAATAATTATAGAACATTAGTCTACAAATAAATACAGTAAGATTGCAATGTAGCCTGCATTACACCTTTTCAGTCATTATTATTATCATGACTATAATAATAATTATTATTATTATATGGTAATAGCACGTGACTCTGCAGTCCTTCGGGTCTGACGTCACCCCCCCCCCCCCCCCAGTCCGCTCCGCTCTGTCTGCGCTCACTGAATCCAACATGGAGCGAGAGGGAGACGCGGCTCGTCCGGGGCCATCCTCGCCGATACCAACGCACCATGTTCGGTCACCGCATTCCAGCCCGATCCGGCGGGGGAGGAGGTAGAGGAGGCGGAAGAAAAGGAGGAAGAGAGGCGTAGGAGGAGAAGGAGGGGGAGGAGGTGAAGGGGGAGATCGGATGCGCTTCAGTAACTGAGGAGTAAAAGGAGAAGAAGGAGAAGAAGGAGGAGGAGGAAGAGGAGGTGGAGGAGGAGGAGGAGAAGAATGCACAGCACACACCGGGATTAAAGAACCGAGCGGAGAGCGGGAGAGAACCGGAGCTGCCGCCGCTTCTGCCGCTTCTGCCGCATCTGCCGCTTCTGCCGCTTCTCCGCCGCTGAAGGGCGAGGAAACATGAAGACACCGCACTGTGCAGCCGTGGCGGGAGTTTATTATTACCGGAGGTGAAACGGGAAAAATGAGCGAGGACACGCGCCCAGACGAGTGAGTACCCCCCCCCCCCCCCCTCGTCCCCGTCCCGGTTACACGGTTGTTATTATGGCTGGATGCGTGTTGACGCGCCGCTGCTGAGGTTTGTGCATTGATTACATGGAGACGGTTTGCTGCTGTTGGGGGATCAACTGATGGGGGGGGGGGGGGGGGGCTCCTCATCTTCTCTCTCTTCATCCCCCTATTCCTCCTCCCGACGGCCCCTCGGAGAAGGAGCAGGGGATGGAGAGGTTGGTTGGGGTCGAGACATGTGCAGCCTCCTGCAGATGTGATACAGTCCCAACAGAGCGCAGATGCTGGGGGTGCAGTTTGCATCATGATGGTCTGGACAGAGCAGCCAGAGGAGGTTCTGCAACATCAAACCATTCCTTTATTTTTCCACCCATTTGTCCTTCATTCATAAAACAGGGGCAAGGAAAAGAACATGTTCCTCCACCAGGGTGAAGCAGTGGCTCCATCCGTCCTGGCTCATGACCCTTAAACATGAGGCGACTGCAGGTTGTGACTCATCACCACAGGGTTGTGTGTCTTCAGGTTCAGCCACAGGGTGATCACTCCCCCTCATTATACTTCAGTAGAGGCCTGGAGATGAGAGTGAGGCCTGCTGTGTGCCCCCCTGTAGAGTCACATCCAGGTTCCTACTGGTGGTCTGTCAGTCACTGTCAGACACCCCCGTCCACTGACTGAGCTGTACTGGTGTGTGGCAGCTGCCAACTTACATCAGCAAGAAATGTGTAAAACTGGCAGCTTATTATGCACAAACATAACAGAACCCCAGAGAACTGTAAATCTCCCCCAGTGTAAAGGTTTTAAAGCTCCACCCAGTCTAAAGGTAGATGTCCCTGTGTTTGTGATTATAAAGCAGGTCTAGGTTCTATATTAATACTGTGAAAGTATCAAAGCCTCAGTCCACAGAGAAATGCACACAGCCTGTATTCAGAAACTGAGCCTTAAAACCAGCCGTCAGGACTTCTGGAGCTTTGTGATGTCACAACAAAGCAGTCACCAAGAGGCTCAGACAGGCCCCAAGCCCCGCCCACCTGGACCCACCATCCAACCTTGCAGGATTTGGTTTCTCTGAGTGTTCACCTGAAATCTGCCATATTTTTATTGGATCACTCAGAAAACAGTCAGCCAATCAGAAGAGAGGCTCAGATCCTCTCCTCTGATTGGCTGACTGACCTGTTGTTACTAGAGCTCCAGAGAGAGCCTGAGAGAGGAGATGTAAAACTACACTGAGATAAAACCACAGATTTATCTTCTGATGGAGATCAACACTTCAGATAAACCACAGAAGAAGAGTAAAACATGGAGCTTTAAATACTTTTACATGATTGGCTGAATAAATAGTTGGTTAGACTATTTCCTGGATATTTCCTGGAGCCTCCCCCTCTGAACGGAGCACATGGTTCAGTTTCACAGCAGTTTAATGTTGGTGACATGTCTGGTTCGCTCCCTCGCAGTGACTGTGCTGATGATCGAGGCAGCGCCGCCGCCACAGAGCGAATCAGCTGCAGCCTCATTACAGACGAGCTGAGCTCAGAGAGGTGTCACTAGAAGTTACTCACAGCAGCTTACACCAAGAGCAGATGCACACAACAGCATCAAGTTGGGTTTCCTAGTTGGTCCAGTCACTATTCGAGACAGGAGCTGGGTGTGTTAGAGGAGGAAGGTAACGCTTGAAGATGTTTAGCAAGGTTAGCCCGTAGCTAAATATTACATCTGACCGGCAGGAAGTTTGACAGTGATGCTAACGTTAGCTTCGTGTCAACAGGCAGCAACTACATCAAACTCTGACTCATTACTGTGAAGAGAAACTGTGTCAGTTCTGAAAGAAGAAATGACACAAAGGAAATGTTCATAATCAGTAAGAACCAGCTGAGTGATGAGAGGATGACTGACCTCACTCACAGTGACATCATATCCTGCGGTTAACGTACGGGAGACTGACCTCAGTGAGGTGCAGACAGCACTGCTCTCGTATCACTTCCTGTGTTTAGGTGTCAGGAGAGAAGCCCAGTCCTGACCCCCCCACCCCCTCATGTTGAGCAGCACCGGTCTGACTGAGGAAGGAGCGGCTGAGACCTGAAAACATCAGGCTTCTTCCATCTTTAATATCTGAATGGTGCCGACGTTTCACACGTGGGCCTTAAACCACAGCGTTCGCCACGACGGGTCTCTGCTCCTGCCACAGACGTTCTGTCGAAGAGCAGCTCCTCCCTGTGTGGAGCTGGACCTCCCCACAGCTCTCAGGCTGTCACTTTGTTCTACTAGTTTGAATAAACCACTCAGGACGTACTGGCTGTGAACGCACCCTCAGTTCTGGATGCCAAGCCTTCAGCAAATCAGATCCTCTGTCCAGGTGGGGAGCGTAGGCAGCAGGTAACCTGAAGGAGCAGGTTTTCTTTGACCGCCTGGCGCCGTGCACAGCCCTGCAGGTAAACACATGACTCATGTGACTGCAGACACATAATAGGCTCAACTTGTGAAATGTTTACCCAGACTGCACCAGGCCACGGGAGCAGGTAGCAGCTGTTCACCACGACTCTCTGGGCTCACTGCGTTTTTATAGTTGAAGTTTGATTCACTGAGAATCTCCGAGCAGCGTGTTCTGGCTGATCAGCTGATAAATGTTCATGCACTCATCTGGGCGGCCTTCACATCAAACAGCACACCTGAGGAGCGAGTCGACGGTGGTGAGAGAAACGTGGCGAAACCTGTGGTCACTGATCTCACTGAGGCTCGTCCACTGACGGATGAGTCCGAGCTTTACTCAGACAGCCTGAAGTAGAATTCACACAGTCAGAAACATGTGGACCAACATACGCCTGCGTCCTCGGCCCGGGTCTGGCCCATAAACTTCCACATCTGGGCCGAGTCCAGCTGTTATCCTCCGGTTTGACTGACAGCTGGAAGATTTTCTATGCTACACACCAACCAATCACAGTACATGAACTGATGCAGAGTACCTCAGCCAGACGTCGTAGGAGCCATTTTTAAATGAACATCAGGAAAAAACAAAGTGAGCTGACAAATCTGTCGCTGAAAAGATGTAATTATAGAAAAATTAATTCAGTGTTTTAAAACAAAATGATCTTTGAAAACATTAAATATGGTGACAAATGTTCACTGTTTTTTTCTCATATTAAGGCCCATCTACGGTGGCCCTGAGAGCTCAAAACACTGCAACTGAAGAAAACACATGTAAACTCACAAAACTCAAAGCACGACTTTTGATGTGGCGCCACCTTCAGGGCCTGTGGGTTACGACCGGATCTGTGCAGAACTGAAGACAGTGGCCTCAGCTGTTCACTGCTGCTTAGCAAACGTTAGCGTGTATTAGCATGTGCTAATAGAGTCAGTGGTGAACGCAGTCGTGGGACATCAGGTCAGTGGGTTACATTGTTTCGGGAGGAGGAGGGACTGGAGTTTTTGTGGGGGGTGTTTTCTATTGATCAGGCAAACCGATGCCCCCGAACCAGCCAACAGAGAGCCATCAATAACATCGGGGGGACGGGGTGGGGGGGTTGAAAATGACATTGAGGAAAGGTCAGCAGGCAGTGGCGTCCCTGATGCTCCGGCCCCGCCCCCACAGGACAGCATTGATTTTCTATCAGTGCCAACCTCCATCTGAGCGGCTGGTGGTGGCGCTCGTCCTGACAAGTGGTTGTGATGGCAGTTTAGAGAAAACATGTCGGGGGGGGGGGGGGGGGGCAACACTATGATCATTTATCTTTTCTCAGCTTAAAGACAAACATATTTAATAATTAACATTTCAGTTTTACAAGTTGTGTCACTGAGCAAGTTTGATCAGTGCAGAGTCGAATGTGCCTGATCAAAGTTATGATGATGTCATACTGATTATTGACTGATTATTACAGACGATTAAAGATGTTTCCACAGTTCAAGTTGCAGAAAAATATGTAGAAATTTACTGAGATGTTACCATGGTGACAACAGGTGCATTCACCTAAGTGTGACAGTTTAACCCCGGACTGTGACCTGTTGTTCTGGTGGCATCAGGTGTCAGTGTCAGGTGAACCAACCCTGATCAGCCTCAGTGAACACGTCAACACTCAGGTCCTGTGTCACACACGTGTGTGACCCACACCTCATCCACTCACACCTGAGACCTGAACCACGAAGGTCATCCAGGTTCACTTCTTACCAGGATCATCACCATGGTAACATGTAACTTGTAGAAAAGCTCCACCTCCTGACCAATCAATTCTCCTGTAAAATGACATCACCATTGGTAGCAGAACCTGTGGAGCTCGTTCTCCAGTTGGGCCTGTCACAACTGCGACTGTGCCGACGCCGCTCTGTGAGTAAACACAAACATGTGACCTATAAATCACCACATCAGCACCTCCTCACAGTTTTGTAGCGTCTCACTCAGACGCGGGGAGTTGATCCAACTTCTGCTGAACGCCACCGTCCACGAACAGCAGGAGAGGAAGTTTGGTTTCATGTCAGTGTCAGAGCGCCAACGTGACACGACTAATGGAGGATGGATTTCCTTTACGGTCGATGGACGGCGCCGCACGCCTGCTGATCGACATCTCTCACGTTTCACACATCTGCCAACAAAACAGTCTAAACACAGAAGGGGGAGGCAAGCGAGGGAGGGAAGTCATTGAGAAGTTTGGCAGAGAGCAAGTTAAACACCACCTGCTGCTCTCTGAACGAGGTGATGATGTCAGGAGATGAACTGTCAGTGTGTGTGTGTGTGTGTGTGTGTGTGTGTTTGTGTGTGTGATGCTGTTTGTTTAAGTGCTCTGCAGTCATTTCATTACCTCTTCCTCTGAGGACGCGGCTGTTTGAGGTCAGGGAGGTCCAACATGTGTTTGGTGGGCCACAGTGGGCCTCCAAAACAAACCACGAGTAGCCAGGGAAGTTTTTTAGAGACTCATGAACCTAACCTTTATTTTGACGAGGAGAACCAGGATTAAACAGGGTGTTGACCCTGAAAGGTCCCTGCTCCTGGTCCACTGGTCAGACACAGACTTCAGAATGCTTCATTCTCCAACATAGAGAAAAATGATGTCGGTGGGCTCAGGTGGGATCAGGTTTGGTCAGAGGGCAGGACGTCTCTCTGCGTGTTGTTTAACTTCCTATTGAATCTAAAGGCTGAGATACAGGGTGTGGACGAAGCCACAGAAAGAGCTGAACAGGGTCTGGTTACTGTCCATGTGTGTGGACCTGTTCGCACCTGTTTACACCTGGTATCAACACGTCTCAGGTGAGCCGGTCACAAGTGGTCAGCCCTATGTTCAGGTGTGAACAGGTGAGAACAGGTGAGGACAGGTGTGAGATCTGATCACTCAGACCACATTCAGAGGTGGTCTGTGCCACATGAGGCCACACTGAAGGACCGCCTCCTCTGCCACAGTCTGATTCGTCCAAACACAGTTTCTAATGAACCGAAAATATTTTACTGTTTCTAATGGATTAAACTTTCACTGTAGAGCACATGAACATCACATGAACATCAGATCCATCTGTCTGATTGGCTAAAAACTACACCACATACCTGCTTATTTGCATATGAATCAGGAGGTGATCTGATCACAGGTGTCACTGAGGCTCATTTTAAAGCAGGTGTGGACAGACAGTCTCAGAGCTGAACATCTGTGATGGATCACTGAAGACACATGTTAATACCAGGTGTGAACAGGTGTGAACAGGTGAGGACAGGGCCTAAATGCAGTCTCTCTGATGTTGCCTTCAGGTACCTTCAGTTTTCAGTCTCCCTGTCCACTCTGGACACAGTCACACAACAGAAAATTACAACAAACAACAGCTGTGTTATTTAATTCCTTGTTTGTCTAATTTTTGATCACTGAACATAATCTTCACCTGTTTCCAGTTTACTTCCTGTAAGGGACTGGGGGCTCACACTGGTGACTTTAGAGTGGACCTGTTTTCCCGCCTGTAGTGTGTTACAGGTTTCTGTGCATGTAAATGATCTATGAAATCACAAGTAACCAAACAGAGCTTGATTTGCATGAGGAGAAAACTTCCTGCTGCATTCAGGGGTCCAGACCTCACTTCCTAGACCTGACGTCAGTATACGTCCCTCTGTGCCACCGGCCTGCTGGAGTTCCAGGTTGGCCGGCACAGCACGGCACTACTGAAAATAAGGCCCTGGAAAAATGTTTAGTTTTGTAGCCAGGCTGAAATACACTGTGGCCCTGTTCAGATATGGTATTAACACCTGTCCCAGGTGATCCAATCAGTGGACAGCACTGAGTTCAGCTGTGAACACATCCAGGACACATGGAGGACACGTTTGAGAGTTGCTTCTGTTCCACTAACAGCCAATAGGATTCTCCTTTGTCTTTTGGATTGTCACAGAAAATAAAAGGTTTATGATCCTGGCACGTTAATAATCTTCACTCGTGACTCCACTTTATGATGATTTCCATGGAAATGAATTATTTTCCAGTGTGATTGTTTTCATGTGAAGCTGACGTTGATACACACTCCTCCTCATAGAACCTAAACTATCGCGATTATAAGTCACAAAACTTTTATTTTTACCACATAGATCATAAACCGCTGAGTCACTGAAGTCGAAATGTAAACGTTACAGTGTTTACACACGAAAACCGCAGCTCCTCCAGTACAGAACCGCCTGTCTGTCCCCGTCCAATATGGCGGCGACGTTGAAACATCACAGCAACAGACGGAAGCGAACACCTGCACCTGTACATGTTGATGGTGTTGACTCTCTACCTTACAAGATGTCGTGACGTCCGCCTGTCTCCCTGTTCCTCCATTATTTATATTCTTTCAGTCCGGAAGTGTCCACAGGTAAAAAGCATCACACAGGTTTTTCATTGGAGTCTTGCAGGTTGTGGATATTGTGCCGGGCGGTGAGACGGCAGTGTAACTTCTTCTTCGTTGTTTTAAAGCAGTTGGCGTCCAGCTGGTGCTTTACCGCCGCCCTCTGCTCCGGAGTGTGGATCAAACAATAGACTTACAATCTAATTTCGTTAAACATGCATTTATCTTTCCCGCCTTACAACCTACTGTGACCAGACGCCACGGTAACAGCCACGACTGAGACAGCAAGACGTGGGCGGAGCATGTAGTTGCAGAAGGGGGGGGGTTAAAGATCTCTGGTCTCTAACAAGTTAGAGTGGACACAGAAGAAGAAAATAATGTCTTTCTACACCAAGAATAAAATGATGAACACTTAAGATGTCTGTGACGTTCCCCTGAACACAGCCTGAGGCCACACGAGTTGCTTCTGTGTTGGCTCCGTCAGCTGTGGCCCCATCAGAACAGGGGCCCCTGAGTCAGCACTGAGCTGACCTCCAGCCGGACAGGGTGGTGGGTCCACACGGGTCATGCATGCATGCTAGACCTGTGTGTGTGTGTGTGTGTGTGTGTGTGTCAGTTACTATCACAGCAGTCAAACACACAGATCCTCTGCTGATTAATATTTTTGTTCAACATGGTTTTACCATAAAAAGAGAAACAAAAAGGAAAACTGGTCTGAAGCTCATCTGCTCTGACTTCCTGATGGAGACACCTGGATCAGGCCTTGGCTCCGCCCACCACCTGCTGGCTCCAGGTGTCCAGGTGACAGAGCAGAGAGGATGAAGATGTTAGAGGAGGAAACATCAGAGACTCAGCCTCATGTTGGAGCCTCAGTCAGACCCAGACTCAGATGAGGAGTCTGTTGAGACCAGAATCAGAGACTAGCAGACGGATCAGAACGGAACAGAAGCACAGCAGGTGTGGGCAGTGGTGAGGTGACAGATCATGTAAAACACTGATAGAAATGACTTTAATTTCCTATGTAAGTTAGTGTCTGTGTGTGTGTGTGTGTGTGTGTGTGTGGTGGGGGTTGAATATTAGGAAAACTGGCCTGCAGGTCACTTCCCTGGATCCCAGACGCAGTTCTGAGACTGTTGGCCAGTGTGTGGTCGGTGTGGGTGTGGTCAGTGTGGATGTGGGTGTGGTCAGTGTGTCTTGGGGGCAGGAGCTCAAATGAAAAAAAATAATGATGTGTAAAAAAGTGAAGTTGTACACATTACATAAATAAAATTACTTATATATTAATTAATTAATTTATTTATTTATTAAATGTATTAATATTAATCTGCCCATGCAGATGTTTAATACAGAATGATCAGTGGCACAGAGATATGTGATCACAGACTATTAACCATGTTAACAGACCTACACAGTTCACTCGTTTACGTGGTAAACAACTGACAAAGCAGAGTTACAGCTAAAAGGCAGATGTCGGGCAAAATCTAAAAACTAAAATATAACATTGGAAAAGAAATAGAAGTAGAAATGTCCTGTAAAAAGGGGCATGAATCTAGTCAGTCTACCTGTGCACGTGCCTGGGGACAGGACGTAGACTTTATATTAATGCTGTTGTCCCAAAATCTCACACATCAAATTACCTGTTCACCCTGTGACCTCAGAGTTTTGTTCTCCCACCTGAAAATGTTAGAGTTGGTTTTCCAGACTGGTTCTCTGTAAATGAGGTTTTGGTCATTAGATCATGAAGCACAGCAGTGTGGATGTGTGTTTACAGCCCCTCCCCCGAGCCTGAACCGTCAGCACTGATCCTAAACCAGCCTTCCTCAGAGATCAGCTAGCTTGCTAACAGTTAGCCTGCTAACGGAGGAGTAAGACCAGGTCAATGAAGAGAAGATCAAATGAAACCTCAGAAACAACAGGAAGTGTTTAGTTTTTATCAGTGATGTCATCACCACGACTGAGACTTGTGGTGCGTTTGATGACATCCAGACATGTTGATAATTAAAGCTGTCACAGGTGAAGACGACCTGACTGCAGACAGGTTAGGGGACATGATACATAGGGACAAACGTTCTTCACAGCCAAACCCTGGTTGGGTTCTCAGCAGCATGTTACTCTGCGTCTCTGTTGTCTCCTGTGTCCTGTCCCCCTCCACTGTCCTGTCCAATGAAACGTCAACACGCCAAAAGGAACTTGGCCACTGAAGCAGTAGCACTGTTGGTTTTGGGGGTGTTCAGGGAGTTAAGGGGTCCGTGAGTTTTATTTTAGTGGTTAAGTCCTTGGTCTGAAAAAGTCTGAAGCCTCAAACAGTGAAGGTGTCAGGAAGTGAGGACCAGATCTGATCACTGACACCGGTCCTCACAGGGTAGTACAAGTACACACACACACACACACACACACACACACACACTCCTCTCACCTGGGACAGGTTAACAGAGACATTAAGGTGGATAATAAGACTGAACTTCTAATGGACCAGAATTACCTGAGAGTCACGGACAGTAGCTGCAGAGATGATGTGAGTCAGGGGCCGACCCACAGACTGACCAGACACCGACCTAAAACAATTCATCATCATCATCATCATCATTTTATAAATGAAGGCGTCTGTTTGCAAATGGAGAAACCAAACTCCAGAATATAGTCCATCCTGAGTGTGTGTGTGTGTGTGTGTGTGTGTGTGTGTGTGTGTGTGTGTGTGTGGGGCATGAGTCATCACTGCATTTGCCGGCAGCATGCAGCAACACACACACACACAGACACACACTTAAGCACCATCTGTTTGACAGGCAGGCTGAATCACACAGTGGAGGGAAGCAGTGTGTGTGTGACTCGGCAGACAGTGTTTCCCGCCTCTCTCCGGCCCATCAGGATGTGGTGTTGCACGGAAGCACAGCTCGACAACCTGTTGTCAGTGGAGACCGTGTGTTACTGTGACCATGGAAACAGGATGTAAAGACGTCGTAGTACAAAGAGCAAAACGGAGCGAGAGAGTTTTTGTCTTTTCATTTGTGATCCAAACTGTGTGTGTGTGTGTGTGTGTGTGTGTGTGATCACAGGTGAGTAATGTTGCATTCACTGGCTCTTGGTGAAGAGAACACTGAGTCACTGTTGAGGGAGGAGGTTCATGGTGCTTTCAATGCTCCCCATTCTGATTGGACAACACAACTGACACAAACCTGCTCCCATTGGCCGGTCTAATCTTGGGTCTCTCAGACTTTTCCCACTTGTTCAGGTGTATTTAGCCCCGCCCCCCGTCCCCACAAGTTGACAGGATTGGTTCCTCAGGTTCTATGACGTATGAATCCCTGACTGTCTGAATCTGAGTTTCTGAGACTGTCATTGGTTCAAGGTGGACACACTCAGTCATGGTGTCGACTGATTATTTCACTTGTGTCTTTATTATAAAAACATCATGTGGACGTGAACCAGGTGAAACAGCTGATCTTCATCAGAGCTACCTGACACGTTGAGGAGAAGACAATAATGTTTCTGCAGTTTCAGGACTTCAGGAGCCTTTTCTAACACCCAGCAGCGCCACCTGGTGAACTGGGTCTGGGTTGTTTTGTGCACATTTAGAACAAAGTGTTTTTGTGGTACAGTGGCAGTGGGGTCTGAGGCCCGTGGCCCTGAAAGTCATGAAACTGCAGCCTCCAGGTCTGCAGGAACATGCAGCTCAGAGCAGCTCATCTCGTCTCTACATTACACAACACTGACAGAGAAGATCGATGAACCTGGACCGTGAAGGGTTTGTGGCAGCAGTCGGAGGAACGGCGTCGATCAGCGTCATGGTGGCAAAGAGGATTTCATCACATAAACTATGAGATTTTTAAATGAAAGTAAAGAGTTGAAGTTTCACTGGTGTTTTCCTCCAAATCTGATGAAGGACAGCTGCTCACAGAGCTTCTCGCCTCTTTGACACCAAACAAAGTCACATCTGGCACAAGATACCTGCACAGCTGGTCACCGTGGTAACTGATGCTCTGTTTGTGTCTGCAGTGACAGCTACATTGTGCGCGTCAAAGCGGTGGTGATGACCAGGGACGACTCGAGCGGCGGCTGGTTGGCGCAGGACGGCTGCCTGAGCAGAGTGGGCGTGTGCAGGCTGCTGCCGAGCGAGCTGCTGGGACGCAACACGTTCCTCATCCACGGAGAACGGCTCAAAGACAAACAGGTGGGTCCAGCAGCTCGGCGTGGATGGACAGGTGATGGGTCTGTGGAGGTTATGGCCTGTTTCTCCCTGACTTCACATCTATATTTAAATGTAATAACACATGTAACAGATCAGATCTATGGTGAATGTAAACACACTTGTACTGTTAAATATATAAAACATATTATTTATTTATCTCACCTAAAATAAAGAGCATTGAAGCTCTTTAACGTTTATATTTCCTGGTGAACCGAGGCGTCTGGTGTCAAACTGAAACCTAAAGTGGTTAAAATGTGTTTTCCACCTTGATCCAGAGACCGTCTCTGAGCTCCTCTCGTCTCCGTCCCATGTGGTTTTTTCCAGGTGATTCTGGAGTGTTTCTTAAAGAAAGACCTGGTCTACACGAAGGCCACGCCCACGTTCCACCACTGGAAGGTGGACAACAAGAAGTGTGGTCTGACCTTCCAAAGTCCGGCCGACGCTCGAGCTTTCGACCGCGGGGTGAGGAAGGCCCTGGAGGACCTGACAGAAGGTAGGCAGGACCTAGAACCCAGAGCCTGAAGTGTGACAGGATCCGTCACACATGAGTCGTCTGACAACTTTAGAGACGTTCTGAGGAGAAAGCAGACACAGGAGTGAGGAAGGCTCTTTGATGAGAATGAAAACAGAGGTTTACTGACGACGACTGACCACTTTGTTTCTCTCAAACAGAGCCTCATGTTACAGCAGAGGAACGTTCCCATCATGAGGAGGATCACAGTCCGAACACAGTCTCAGTGTTTATGTTTGTTTTACCTTAAACTGATCCTGTCGTCTGTCTCCAGGCTCCACCACATCCTCATCGACACTGCAGAACGAAGCAGAGCTCGGCGACGACGACGTCTTCACGGTGAGAAACTCCTGAGTGTGTGTGTGTGTGTGTGTTCTCCAGTGTTCTTTAACATCACGTAATCATCTGGCTTCAGTAATCTGGGATTAGATAAACCTGACCTGTCAGGAGGAAATGATGGAAACTGTGATGTGTTTAAAATCTTTTCTCAGTTCAACTAAAACTGACACAAACACAAGAAATCACACTGAACTTTTTAGACACAAAGATTCTGATAAACACTGCAGCAGAGAAGTACTCAGTACTCAGCACAAAGTAAAAATACTTCATTAGAAGTCAAAGTTCTGCTTTTAAAATCCCACTGAAATAAAACAACATAAATTTTCTCAGCTTCCTGTAACAGTATCACAGTAAAAGTACTTCCTTGTGCAGTAAACTGTCTCTGTGACTGATCTCTGATCAGATCATTGATCCTGAGTCATTTTACTGATGTAGCTGCTTTAACTATGTCAGATACACTCAGATAGTTCAGTCCTCTGGTTCCCAACCTGTGGGTCAGGCCCCTCCAGAGGGTCCCTAGATAAATCAGATGATTGATGGGAGAAGAAGTTCAGACTGATCTGGATTCAGGTTCTGGACTTTTCTCTGATCTTTGAAATGAAACCATCTGAGAGTTCAGAGGAGAAACATCTGTAACACCTGAAAAACGTTTCCAGCCTGGAAGGTTTTAATCTGAAGAATCAGTGTCTTCTCTACGTGTTTATCAGCTTCTGATTTTGATTTGAAATCTGCGTCTTTAAAGAGGATGGTAGCTACAGCTGCTCCCTCTGAACTGTGGAGCAGCAGCAGAAGATGGAAACACTCAGGTCCCTCTGTACTGAGCTACTGTCCCCAGTGTCTGTCCGTCCGTCTGCAGCAGAAACACAAACACACTGTGCATTAAAAGAATCTCTCGTCTGAGGCCAGGTTCTGGTCTCTGCAAGGTTTTTCCCTCTTCAAAGAAAAGGGTGTGTCGTTTCCGCAGGATGTCCAGTGCTGGAGGAGAGCGGGACCTGTCAGTGATCCGTCACCGAGCTGCCTGTTTACATAGCTGGCCTCGTTCAGGGGAACGCCTGGCCGACTGAGGGGAAGGTGTCTGCAGATCGTTCCTGTCTGCAGAGCTGAAGTCTGGCTCCCACAGGAAGAGGACGGGTCCTTTCAGGAAGAAAGATTCTTGGAAGAAGCTTGATTCAGAGGCTCAGAGGACAAAGAGGATGTAGATCAACAATCGTGAGGAGTAAATCAAACCCTCCCTGTCATGATGTGGTACTTCCTCTCCTCTGGACACCGCTGGATAACTGAGGAGATCTGGACCAACTTCAGGGTCTGAGGCTCCACAGGGAAACAGCTGTGACACAGCTGGCCTGGTTGCTAAATGGTTTTAAAAGAAATAATGTCTCTACATCCACATTATACAACACTTTACTAAAACACTAAAGCTCAGGTGCATTTCCTCTGAACGATCTGTAGAACAAGAAGGCCAAAAGTTAAATCGTTAACTTGGAGGACGTCGGTCCAACTGACACTTCGTCTTTCCAATGAAAAGGAAAAGACATTCGTTGACTGTGGTGTTAATGCACCAATAAAAGAGAAGAAGAAGAAGAAAACCACAGGCTGATGTAAGTGTCAGCTCCAAAACGTTTGTCAAAGGTTTTGCAGATCTGCTGTGAGGCGGGAAATGTATTCAACATGTTTGTTTATGGATTTTAGACAGAAACAAACCACACAAAACAACTTAACCAATCAGCAGCTGCCCAGATAGCTAAAAGATTCTGGCTGTTACCCTCCAGTGGATGTGAATGTGGAAGTGAATATGGGCCAGAAGAAAATGATTTAGCGCCTCACAGCTGTTTCTTGCACCTGTATGGTCACAGTCTCTCCCTCCTGGGTTACAACACTCAGTAATGACCAGAAGTGTTTTTGCAGAGCATTTTGATGTCACAGTGAAGTTGACCTTTGACCTTTTGGATATGAAATGTCATCATTTCATTTTTTCCTTTTAGACATTTGAGTGAAATTGTATCATAATTAGTGAATGTGTTATGACCAAAAACATGTTTTGTGAGGTCACAGCGACCTTTGACCTTTGACCATCAAAATCTAATCAGTTCATCCTTGAGTCCAAATGAATGTTTGTGCCAAATTTGAAGAATTTCCCTGAAGCTGTTACTGAGGTGTGACTTTCATGACAACCTGAAAACATAATCCCTGAGTGTCGGCAGCGCGGAGGCGAAACAAGAATGTGGCCCAACTCTGGTCTGGATTTATTCTGCCACCTGGATTATAGAGAGAGAAATGATCCACAGAGTGACACTACAGAGTGAAAGGTGGATGAGTCTTCTTCTTCTTCTTTGGTTTTTATGGCTGGTTTTATATCACGTGCGCTGAGACAGATGCAGCTTTAGAGCAGAAAAACAGAACCGTGTATCTGACTCTGACCCAGAGGTGAGAGATGTGTGGATCGGTTTTTCAGGTTCTGTAGAAACTCCAGCTCCTCAGTTTTCTGCTGTGTTCATCTTGTGTGATCCGAGTGAGCTCACAAAACCCGAAGCCCCCACATGAAAGCGGTGGCTCAGTGTCAACTCCCAGGATGACGCAACCCACCGCCCTGTGCTCTCAGGGCCGCGGGCGGCAAGGCCGGGCTGGGACTCATTTAGCACAGACCCAATAAAAACTCAGAGACTTCAGAGAGGGTTCTGCCACGCCGCTGTGGTTCCTGAGCTTTTTTACTTTTTCGTCTAATTGTAGACAGAAGTCTGGAGTGAACACACTGAGGTGAAGCTCAGGTGGAACCCAGATCTAACAGAACACGTTCTCCGTGTGTTTGGTAAATTACTGGTTCACTGTCACTTCAGACTTTTAATTTAGTCAAAAACTTATATCTAATGTGAGGTTGTTAATGAACTGCACTGAAACGTTTCACTGACGCCCTTTTAGTTCAAAGTCCGATCCATTCACCAGTCCTCTTTCTTGGTCTTGGCTTTGAGAACTGATTGAAAACACCTGCAGTGACATCACTGATTAGGGCGTGGCCTGAGGCCTGACCTTGCACACAGAGCAGCTTCTCTCTCTCTCTCTCTCTCTCTCTCGTGTGAACGACCCTTTAACCTTCGCTGGGTCGGCCTGCATTCACCTCTTCTCTCTCCTCTTCCTCCAGACCGCCACCGACAGTTCGTCCAACTCGTCCCAGAAGAGAGAGCCGGCGATGCACACGCTGGCCCCGCCCAACTTCTGTGAGCCCCGCCGGCACCACTGCATCCTGGGACATTTCTACGAGCAGCACCGGCCCTCTGATCACTACTTCCTGGACCAGGTGAGTGGAATCAGCGTGGGACTGGCCCCACATATCAGCTGTGTCCCAAAGGGACCACATCCTTGAGAGGACGTGGTCTACAAAGGTGTGGCCCGCCCTTACCAGACCACAGCTCCTGTTGCCTAGCAACCCGAACAACATCTAACTTCTTTCCACAGTAACTTTTTGTTTTCAGGCCCTTGGTTTAACAGTTGTACTGTTACTGTTGATCTGAGCTGAAACACAACACTGACACGAACAGTGGCTCCTCAGATTCTCAGGTTCTGCAGGTTCACTGTGATGAATAACATCTCGCTGCCATCGTTAGCTGATGACGTTCTCCCTCTATTACTGTGACGTTGGTTCTGTCCTCTCTCTGATCCAGGATCAATCATTTCCAGTCAGTTGTTTCTGTTACTTTGTTTGGCAGTTTTCTTTCAGCAGACTTCAGCCAGAAGAAACAGGGCTTTAAGGAGGCTTCTTAAGGAGGCCTGAGATAATATTGCCATGTGAGATGGATAAGGATTTCTCCCAGAATAGAAACATGGAGATAGAATGAACAAACCAGCCAGAAAGTGATTGTTTCATAGAGGAGCTACAGTGTTCTGTGTGAAGGCCTTGGGGTGATCTGAATTCATCAGATCCTCAGCTCCTGCAGTTGTGTGTAGTTTTTTGTTGGTGTTTTGTTCCAGTAACAAATGTCAGAACCACTGTTTAGAGACTTTAACCTGACGTCTGACTGACTCTGAGCTGCAGGAGTCAGTCATCGTACAGAACTGTGGATTTCTGGCAGTGTAGTCGTTCCATGAAGGCATCACTTCACAGTGACCTCTGTTCAGATTTGAGTGAGGACAGATTCAAACCCATCACAGCTGACTTTCTGCAGAGCCGCCTGCTGATTGGTTGAGATTTCTTTGTTAAACGTGCATCACATGAACTGGACTGTGTAACCTTAACGACCCCGACCCAGAGGAGAAGGGGAGGTCAAACGTTCACCTTCAACTGTGGCGTCTGCTGTTTGTTCTGTTGAGGACTAATGTCTCTCTGCGTCTCTGCAGGCCGTGCACGTGTTTCCTCAACATGTCAGCTTCCAGGTGGAGGAGGAGGAGATCGTACGCATCAACCCCCGCGAGAGGACCTGGCTCACTGGCTACGAGGACTACCGCCACGCCAACTCCACGCGAGACAAACTCACCCAGCCCGACAACCCCGACGCCTACATACACTTCACCAAGAGCGAGCCGCCCAAACACAACTACACCTACCCGTACCCGCTGAGCTGCGACGTGCAGAGAGGGTGTGACGGTAAACCGGGCTGCCTGGAGCTGGGCGCCGGCCGCAGAGCAGTGGTGACAGTGCAGCCGCGAGCTCTGCAGCCTAAAGGTAAACGGGGGAAGGAGGACGGTGAGCGTTCGCGCTGCATTTACTGTCAGGACATGTTCAACCACGAGGACAATGGGCGGGGCCGCTGCCAGGAAGCACCTGACCCCATCCAGACCTGCATCCGGCGGGTCAGCTTCATGTGGTGTGCGGACAGCCTGCTGTACCACTGCATGTCGGACCCGGAGGGGGATTACTCAGACCCGTGCTCCTGCGACACCAGCGACGAGCGCTTTTGCCTGCGCTGGACGGCACTGGTGGGCCTGTCGCTGCTGGCGCCCTGCATGTGCTGCTACGCCCCCCTCAGGGCGTGTTACCGCTGCGGCGTGGCCTGCCACTGCTGCGGCGGGAAACACAAAGCTGTGGGCTGAGGCCCCGCCCTCCTCACACAGACAGCGAGGACTCATGGGAGGAGGCAGCGCTGATTTTTACGTTGTGTTTTGTCGTTGTTTGTCTCGTCTGATTTCCAGAAGCAGGAACTGGGGAAAAAAAGTTCCCTATTGTTTTTTGTGACGTTGGAACGAACCAGTTTCCAACTCTCACAGTGACCGAACAGAGGATATTCATTTATATATAAAGTCTATATAAATATATAAATATAAATATATACATATGTATAAAACAGGAACTTTATATTTTTCCACTGGTGTGTGTCAGAGGCTCGGCGGGAGGCTCCGTGTGAATGTGTTTGCGGCTGAATTATCTCAGAGGAACAATCACGTTTTTCAGAAATATTCTCCACCAGAGGCTGAGCTGAGATCAGCCTCCGTCTGAGGTCCAGCAGAGCAAGGAACTAAAACCACAGCAAAGCTACTGGAGAACAGTGTGTTAGATACTCACACTGTGTGTGTGTGTGTGTGTGTGTGTGTGTGTGTGTGTGTGTGTCAAAGGGCTCGGAAACAAAAATGCAGGAAAGAAAACTCGTCACAGCTGAGCTCATTCACTATCTCAGATGCCTTTTACTGATTCATCATTTGGTCCTGGTCCTGGTCCTGGTCCTGGTCCTGGTCCTGGTCCTGGTCCTGGGTCGACCTGCTTGTTCTTGTCCAGCCGGTCTTCATATATTTCCTCTGTTAAATGACTGATTTAGAGATGATGTAGTGAAGAGTCTGAAGGGAACAAACTGGCTCCACATAATTCTCTGTGGGTGGAGGAGCTACGACCATGAGAATCAGATTCCAGTGCTGGAAAAGGTTTTACTTTAACTTCAGCTGGTTTATTTTAGTCTCGAGCAGCAGACTGCATCCTGAACAGAGAAGAGATCAGGACCTGGATCTGAGGCTGCAGGTTGGAGGTCTCACTAGGTCTCGTCAGTGAAGAGAAACATGGAGCTTTAGCTAAGTGCTAACGGCAGCGAGCAGTTCAGATCAACAACATCTCACACAACAAGTCACAACATCAGCATCAGCAGGAGTCGCCCAATCAGAGCCTAGATCCCTCCCACTTCACTAGACTAGTCCAGTATTGGAGTCAAGTCACTAAACCTCAAGTCCGGGTCCAGGTCCAGTCCTCAGTGTCCAAGTCTGGGTCACCAAAGAAGAGCTGAGTCCCTATTACCTGAGTCCAAGTCATCAAAGGCTCCGCCCACACTGACACGGTTGAGTTTTAAACTCATCTCTTCTTCTATGTTTCCTCCTGCGTCCACACAACTTTCTGAGGCTTCTCTCTGGAGCTCTAGTAACAACAGGTCAGTCAGCCAATCAGAAGAGAGGCTCAGATCCTCTGTTCTGATTGACTCTTTTCTGAGTGAGTTAATAGAAATATGGCAGATTTTAGGTAAACACTGACATCACAAAGTTCCAGAAGTCCTGACGGCTGGTTTTAAGGCTCAGTTTCTGAATACAGGCTGTGTGCATTTCTCTGTGGACTGAGGCTTTGATACTTTCACAGTATTAATATAGAACCTAGACCTGCTTTATAATCACAAACACATGGACATCTACCTTTAGACTGTGTGGAGCTTTAAGTGACAGTGAAGTGGCAGCAGTGAGTGTGTTGGTGGCAGCGTCTCTGGTCTGTTAAAGGAAAGTGCCTGAAGCCTCCTCTTCATTATGTCATGATGTACATTTCAAATAATAAGTGTGTAAAAAAAACAAAGGTTGAATTCATTGATTTGTCTTTTTTTATATATAATTCATATTTTTACTGATGTAAAAAACTAAATATATGTATACATATATATATATATATATATATATATATGTATATGTTCATGTATCATGTGTATGATGTACATTTTCAGTTCTATTTTTTTATTGTTTCTAATATGATGAACGTGAAAGAGACAATGAGACGTGAATAACACAAATACATCATCTGCAAACTAAAGCAAACAGCTACACTGTGTGTGTGTGTGTGTGTGTGTGCGCATTAACTGTAACACATTAACACATTGGATTGTCGGCCTCCAAACAGATGTTCACAGATGTTCTGTAGATCACACTGTCGGGTCGATGAAACAAATATAAGTTTTGTTGGTGTCGTATCAAATGTGGGAAAAAAACAGGATTTGGTTTTGTGACATTTTGTTGAATATCAACTTTGGCGTGTTTGGTGAGGTCACTATGACACGTGTTGTGATGCACCAAACACTTTGGGATTATAAAAAATTTCAGGGACATTATAACAAATCGTCATCAGACACGGTTTGGAGAAACAGAGTGACCACAGCAACATATTTGGGGATCTGGAGATTCTGCATCCAATTAGTTTTCAGTGATAAAAACAAAGTGTATTTTACAACAGTATTTTTTATTATTGTATTTTATAAATTTGCAATTTCTGTTGTTACTTTGCACATTTTCATGTTTGGCTTTGTTTTGATCATGACCCTGAGCTCAGACATGAATAAATCAATTCTTTAATAAATGATGAAATAAGAAATTAATCAGTATTTGAAAGTTAGGGTCAAAGAACAACATGAACATCTGATTAATACAGTCACACAATCAAATTAACACTGTCCTCATCAAGGAACACAAACAGCTGACTTTACACTCAAAAAGCATCACAAAGGTTTTTCTCTCTGAGTCTTAGCTCCAGGCCGGGCCCCTGACTGCAGGCCGGGCCGGTGAGGGCCTGGGGGCTCCAGGGCCACTTCACTGTTTGTGCACAGTTTCCTGAGCGTTGGGAACGCCACAAGACACGAACCAGGATGTTACTGAGACAGCTGTGGGGAGGGGCTGCTTCCCACAATGCCTCTGGACAAACAGAAGTCCAGTGTGTGTGTGTGCGCGCTGTAAGTGTAGTGTACAGTAGACTGTGTTAGTTTATGATGAACAACAGCAGGTCCTCACAAAAACATGAAGGTCCTCAAAGATCTGGATTGTAAAGAACAGTCCAGACCAAACCACAAGACTGTTTCCACTGACTGAACTCAAATCATCCTGCAACAAGTCAGAGACCTGGTTCTGTGTGTGTGTGTGTGTGTGTGTGTGGACTCCAGCAGGTCCGGACTCTGGTCTGGACCTGATTTACTGAGGCCCCAGTGAGTCTGCCTGCCTCGCTTTGTTTACTCTGATGAAATCTGAAACAAATGTGACTGTTATAGACCAGCCCCCCCCGAAACACAGCTGTGTGTGTGTTTCCTGTGGCTCTACACTAATAATCTGATGTGTCCTCACTGTTCATCACCACAGCTCCTGGACTGACTGAGATTAAGCTTCAGTTTGTTTTCTCATGTTTACATGTTTATTATAATCTTTGATCAATAATTAATCAATTATCAGATGTGAGAACCTGAAGAGGAGGAGAAAACTTTGAGGATGATGAGACTTCAGATTTTAGCTTTAAAAATAAAACCTGAAAAAGAAACAGGAAACACTTGTACTGAAAGAGACGTGAAGAAAAAAAATCAAACGATCTCCTTCAGTGTTAGTGTTTCCTTTCTTAGTTCAGGTTTTATTCCGGGCTCCACACTCACCGACGATCACTGAGCTAACACTGAAGACGTGGAGGTACAGTGAAGACACCAAGCTGGAGTCACCCTGGTGTTTGAATTTCGTTACCATAGAGACCACAGCAGAGGACAGTGACGTTACACTTCCTCCAGATGTGTTACGTGCTATGATTCATATTCAGTTTCATGTTTTCTTAAAAACTGGTCTGAAGCTCATCTGCTCTGACTTCCTGGTTGAGAAACCTGGATCAGACCTTGGCCCCGCCCACCACCTGCTGGCTCCAGGTGTCCAGGTGAAAGAGCAGAGAGGATGAAGATGTTAGAGGAGGAAACATCAGAGACTCAGTCTCATGTTGGAGCCTCAGTCAGACCCAGACTCAGATGAGGAGTCTGTTGAGACCAGAATCAGAGACTAGCAGACGGATCAGAACCGTTAGCGTAGTTAGCATCTTTTATTTGTTTATGTTGTTTGTTAGCTTGTAACTGGCAGTGGCTGACACAGTGTTAGTGGTTGTGCTAATGCTAACTCTGGCTCTCTGTACTGACAAGGGTTCAGGTGTATTTAGCCCCGCCCCCCGTCCCCACAGGCTGACAGGATTGGTTCCTGAGGTTCTATGACGTATGAATCCCTGACTGTCTGAATCTGTGTTTATGAGACTGTGATTGGTTCAAGGTGGACACACTCAGTCATGGTGTCGACTGATTATTTCACTTGTGTTTTTATTATTAAAACATCATGTGGACGTGAACCAGGTGAAACAGCTGATCTTCATCAGAGGCTCTTTAATGAACAGACGTGACGACAGGTGTATAAATCACTTTGCTTTATTGAAAGCAGCAGCTCTCAGCTCTGCTATAAACAAAATATAGAAAGGAGCAAAAATCACATCCAGCAGAGTAACTGTACTTGGCACCTGACGACCGCGATGTCCAGAGGAAATCATACATTTATGTTTATGTCTCCAACATACACAAGAGAACCTGGAGGGAAACCACGAATACCAGCTTTTACATGGTCCCCATCTCCTCACAGCTGATTCTTATCACTGACATTATGTCACTCACACATCGCCTGGAACCCCCACCCACATCTTCATCCTCATCACCATCATCATACTGAGGTTTATTTCATGTTTGCATCACTAAAACCCTGAACTGATGACGACCTGCCCCTAGCTCCTCGTTCCCGACCAACTCATGATGCAACTTCCTGTTAGATATGTTTCAGTTTTACACCTGATCCAGGATCAGCCAGTTCCCCTGTTCATCATGGTTTAAAACTGTGAACAGTGAACCCAGATCACAGCTGGTTGCCTCGGAAACAATGAGCAGAACCAGAAAAGTCAGAGAAACACGTGAAAAAGAAAAAGATAATCAAGCTTCAGCAGAACTGATCCAGGACCACAACAAATTAAATTCAGGCCTGAGACTAACGATCGTTTCCATTATTAATTAATCTGCCAATAATTTTACAGTTGATCTAAAAATCACTTGTCTGTCAATCAATGTTCTGCCAATCAGCTGATCGATCATCATCCCATCGCTGAAGTTGTGTAAATGTGCACAATGTTTATGAGGCCCGGTGTGTACAGGTGTGTACAGGTGTGTACAGGTGACACGGCTCCTGCTCCACAGCAGGGGGCAGCGTGGAGTGTGACTGATTCACCTCCTGTGTGGCTGCCGGCGGCTCCTTCAACCACAGACTCATCGCAGCTCATGTTCTCCACCTGACAGTCACCTCACCTGGCTTCATACTTGATATTTCTCGGTTACAGACTTTAAGAGTGGCTCAGTGATGTGCAGAGTCCTGGATCAGGACTAAGACCACATCCACACTAACATGTTTTTGCTTTAAACAGCGTCTCTGTAGAGACTGCTGCAAAGACAACAAGGTCAGTAACACTTTCATTCATTCTCCATGTTGTTTCACCACTGGTAGTCCAGGCTGATAAGAGCCAATCAGGAACCACCGTGGGCGTCTAAAGGTCTCTGTTTGTGTCCGTCCAGACTACAACACAACCCTGGAGTTTTAGACTGAAACGGGTCCAGCAGCGTTTCTGAAAGTCTCTGTTTGAGGGGCTGAAGACTCTGGAGGAGAGTGGACGGAGGAGGAAACAGAGGAGAGACAAGTTTTCAAAATAAAACGGAGAAGAAGAGAAGAGTTTAAAACTGAAATCTGTCAATATGGGTGGAGCCTGAAAGAATGAAAACATTCATCATTGAATCCTGTGACGTGCAGGAGTTAATTTGTTGGTCGTAAACTGAAATACATACAGGGCGGGGGGGTGGGGGGGGGGGGGTCTTGATGATCAGTAATGTAAAAAGCACAGTATGTATGATCTGTTTCTTCAGGCATTGTCTTCATCATCATCATCATCATCACCTTGAAAACAGCCAGGAGCTCCAGCTGACCTCAACTGTATTAAAGCACAGGTGATGAGGTCATATTTAAAGGAACAGTTCAACATCCTCTCACATGTGTTTCACTTCCTGTCCAGACCAGGTGAGAAGATGACATCACTCTGTCATGACCGAAGCTGCAGCCAGGCGACTGTTAGCTTAGCACAAAGAGTGGAAGCATCACTGACTAACATGTCGTAACTTCAGGCAGCGGCAGGCTAGCTGTTTCCCCCTGAAGCTCATCTTTATGCTAAGCTAAGCTAACTGGCTGTAGCTTCATACTGAACAGGCACACGTGAGAGAGGTATTGATCTTTTCTTCTAATGAGCAGATTTCCCAGAATACCATGCTGCTGCTGCAGCATGTCTACATCAGGCGTCATTCTCAGTGTTTTTTGCGTCGTGGGTAAATATTCAACAGCTCTGCTGACCCCCGCCCCCTCCATCAGACGTCTTACCCCAGCCTTCACACCCCTCCTTCATCCATCCTTCACTCTTTGCGTTTTAAATGACGGCGTGTGACCGTCCAGGTGAGTGACGTGTGGATCAGCTGAGGGGGATGGGGTTTATCTGACGGTGACTCCCAGCTTCTCCAGCACTCTCGTCCCTTTCTCCTGGTACTCCTCCCTGGTCATCCAGAAGTTGTCCTTATCCTTCATTATGTCAGCCAGCACGGCGCCACCCAGGAACACCATGTGTTTACGCCGAGGGGGGTCCTCTATCCTGATCTTGAATTTCTGTGGAGGAAAGAGGAACAGCGAGTGTTAACAGAGGAAAGGAAGTGACAGTAACGTGTTGAAACGCCCGCCGCCCTGTGAGCTCCCTAAAATAGACTGAAGACGATTGTCTTTTAATTACAGGCTGCAGGATTTCCCCCGCAGAGCGACTTCCCCTGAGGAAGAGACGCACAAACTCTCACATGAAGAAGCAGAATCACCATCTCAAACAAACCTGCAGCGTGCTGAGAGTAACTGTGTACATTTACTCCCATACTTCAGTACAGTTCTGAGTACTGGAGTATTGTGTTTACATGGTCTCATATTGTAATATTTTACTTTTCAAATTAAGATTTTACATATTAAACATATGAAGAGTTTATGAACTTTGATGCTTTGTTATAGATTCAATTACACAACAGTAAATACGAGCAGAACTGAAACCATGAGACCATTAAACAAACAATCAGCTTCTCAAATGTGATGGTTTTAATATTTAAATAACTTAAATTTATAGTTTAAAGCTCCATGTTTTAACTTCTTCTGTGGTTTATCTGAAGTGTTGATCTCCATCAGAAGATATATCTGTGGTTTAAGAACCAAAAACCATCTCAGTGTAGTTTTACATCTCCTCTCTCAGGCTTCTCTCTGGAGCTCTAGTAACAACAGGTCAGTCAGCCAATCAGAAGAGAGGATCTGAGCCTCTTGGTGACTGCTTAGTTGTGACATCACAAAGTTCCAGAAGTCCTGACGGCTGGTTTTAAGGCTCAGTTTCTGAATACAGGCTGTGTGCATTTCTCTGTGGACTGAGGCTTTGATACTTTCACAGTATTAATATAGAACCTAGACCTGCTTTATAATCACAAACACATGGACATCTACCTTTAGACTATAAATAGTACTATGCTAGTATTTTACAGTGTGGTATCCTCCAGCTGATAATACTGACGTGTACACTTCATGAGTTATTTTAATCAATAACACACCACGTCTCAGATTAACAGAGCTCATCACCAGCTTCTCCATCTGATATGATGCATCCAACTCCTTCAGGAGTGATTTGATTGACAGGTGAGAGTCCTAACTTAGCAGCCAGCCACTGATCTATGGAAACAAACCATCCAGGCCTCACGGTTTGGTTTTCTGGGTCTGAGACCCGGGTGCTCACCGACAGCTTGTCCACGTCTCCCTTCAGCACTCGCTCCAGGTAGAGCTGCTTGAGCTCACGCTCCAGGCGGGACGGCAGGCCGGGGTACATGGTGGAGCCTCCGGACAGGACGATGTGCTTATAGAACTCAGCTCTGGACAGAGACACGCGACAGAGTTCAGAGGAAACAGACAAGATGTGTTTTTGATTTCAGAAACAGGTTTGTACAAAGATGATTAAGAGAAAAAGGATTTTTCTACATGTCTCTGTGTCTGATGACGGATTTTTCACTTATATTCAAACTTCACAGTTGGAGAAATGAATTCTACAAATATTCAAAACAAGACCAGGTCTAAACCCGGGACCTTCCTGGACCACGTCCTATCAGCGTTCAGCCTGGTGTCTGCTGGTTTTTGTGTTTGTGTTGACCTGTCCGGGCCACCATACAACGCTGCTTATTTGCACTAAATCATTTTGAAAGAGTGACGACCGATGAGGAAACTCCAACACTCATTAAAAACGGAGGGAGAACGATATGACAGCTGAGTAACAGCTGTTCCTCGTCGCTGCGGCTACACAAGGCGACCTGTCCCTGCTGCTCACCTGGTGTCGATATCTGCAGCCTGGATGGTGTTGAAGAGCAGTTCGGCCACGCCCACCCCCTCCACGTTGATGAGGTGAGGCTGAAACAGAGCCTCGGGGGCTTCGAACCTCTCACCTCCCACCTTGATCACCCTGCCGTCCGGTAGCTGAGGACACACACAGAACTCCTCATCATCCTCCTCATCCTCAGTGAAGGCACAGACACGTCAGAGAGCATCAACACCACCGTGACTGACCGTGTACGACTCCACCAGCACCGTCGTCTCCAGCGCCAGCTTCTGCTCCTGTTCGATGTTGTAGCCGACGTAGCACAGCTTCTCCTTCATCATCCTCACTGTCTCAAAGTCGGCCGAGTGGTTGAAGGCGTAGCCTCGCAGCAGCAGCAGCTGGTGGACAGACACCGACGTTATTATCACCACTGAACACAAACTGTGGATTCATAACAGATAAACACCATTTCTGACCTGATGCTCCGTTTGCTGAAACAAGAAAATGACGAATCTTTTGTTTTTCAGTACAGACAGAAACGAGGCCACTGCTCTGACCTTTAAAGGAATTTATTCAACTCTACCAGAAGAAGAGAAGAAGACGCTGCTGACCACGTGTCAAAGCAGATAACTCACAGTTGCGGGCTCTCAGGTGTTCAACGGCAGTAACAACAGGTACAACGAGGTGAGGATGGATCAATAAAACACGTCTGACTTGAAGGCACAGCTGATCAATTGCTGCAGACCAGAGGTCTCGACTCATATTCTAATGAAATGGCGCCATCTTGTGTGGAGAAGATGTTCCTGCTGAGTTTTCAGAGTTTCAGCTGTTACAGCTGATGAAACAAACCAGCATCAGTTTCAGACTTTTTCAAACCAGAATTTCATTCATTCATTTCATTTACAAACAGTTGTCACTTTTACTGTCAACAGACTGGAAACCACTATATGTCCAAAAGTATGTGGACACCAGGGCATTAAACCCATAAGGGCTTGTTAACATGGGCATGTGAATTAAAATCCCACAATGCAGCAGTGAGTAAAGACGACCTGTCGTTGTGTACCTTGATGAGGTAGCGTGTTATGTCCCTCCCTGCAATGTCGAGGCGTCGGGTCAGGTGGGGCAGAGAGAAGCCCTCGTACACAGGACAGATGTGAGTGACGCCATCGCCGGAGTCGACCACCACTCCGGTCAGAAGTCCTGAAACAAAGACACACAGATGGGACCTTTAACGCTGAGGTGTAGCTGTGATGTCATCACCTACAGCGGTGGACTACAGGTGTGTTAACCGAGAGTGTTCAGCAGCACACAGAGCTGAAAACAGTCCATACTCTGGAGAGGTCAAATGTTCAAAATGTTCTGTTGTACTGTTCAACAGTCTGAAGCTTCAGGCTCCATTTTAACAGAACAAAGGTGGTGCAGGTATTCAGGTCACGTCACGTCACTTATTTAATGGCATAAAAAACAGTCTCTGCTCCAGGAACATGGTTCAAAAGGGTTGAACTAACTCTCTTAATTAATGATAATAATGACCAGTGAGTCACTGCTCTGATCACAGCTCCACACAGACGCAACCAATCACAGCGTCAGACATCTCTGATGTTTATTAAGAGAAATGTGAATAAAGTTTTGGTTCATTGTGAAACTGTAGACAAATATATTCTTGGTGATGATGGGAAACCCTGTGACTCCCCGGTGCGTTGTTAACCCGCCTGTGTAGAGCACATCACTCTCCTCATGGTATGTCATTGAACAGTGAACAGTGAAATACTGTAACACTGACCTCAGACCAGGTTTTCTTTGGTCAATCACTGTCTCCAACAACACACCTGACCACACCTCATTTTAAGACCAACACACCTGTGGGTGCTCAGATGGGCACAAGTGTATTTGATATTTAAACACTGAGGGCGTGGAGCAGTGATCACAAACGTACCCTGAGCGTAGAGGGTGAGGACGGCCTGGATGGCGATGTAAACTCCTGTGAACTGATATGTTTCAAACATCACCTGCAAACAGAGAAAAACACAACGTTCAGAGTTTCTGCTGTGATCAGAAAATCAAGTTTTTGATCATGTGAACAAATCTTCTTAGTTACTGTAGCTGTAGTGAGAGTGTTTGAAAAGAAGAACTGAATAACATCCATCATGAAAGGTCAGGAGTCGGGAGACATGACACACCTGGAGCAGAGCGCACCTGGTGGGTGTGAGAGAGAAAGTCTTAACTCTTGTGTCCGTCTGAGCTGCGATCAGCTTTGTGATCCGAGCTCACACTGAGTGCACCAAACCTGACTGACCACAGTCGTAGCTGTGTCTGGTCTTATGATGCTCATTCACGTGACTACACGCAAAGTGGTGATTGTTGCTAAGCAACGTACATCCCTCTAACTTCTGCCTTCAAACAAGCTGGAAGTCTAAGGACAATCAGCACCTGCAGGGTTTCTGTCAGCAGCTGCCTCTCTATCAGCTGACTGTCCAATCACATGTCGCCCTTCCTTTTTTATTCTGTAAACATGACACGTGCCATTCCTGTTTTTCCTCCTGGTTATGTGATCAATATTTTTCCTGTTATTGTTACCATGGAGACCAGTCTGACTTTCCAACTTACACCTGCTCCGTAGACGTAAAAGTTACACCCAAACACAGCGCACACAGGGCTGAAGTCTAAGTGGTGCACTAGTCATAACGTTAAGCTGGTGGTAACTTTCAGTTCCAAGTCGGGCGTTAGCCCGCTGGTGCCCTCTGCTCCAGGGCTGTATCCTCAGACACAGCTGGGTCAGGTTCCTGTGTTCCTGCATAGTTTTAGAATCAAGCAGGATCAGTGCACTTACAGTTAGAGACAGGTTACACTGCCCAAAATAAAAACGTCTGGATTGCCACATGTGGTTCCTAAACACCGACCTCGATGATCTTCTCTCTGTTCTTGGTCGGGTTCATGGGCGGCTCCGTCAGCAGGATCTTGCAGTTGCGTGCGTCGATGTTGAGTTTCTCCGGGCCGAAGGTGTAGTCCCACAGATGCTTCATGTCGTCCCAGTTCCTGACGATACCATTCTCCATGGGGTAGTTCACCTCCAGCATGGAGCGCAGCTCGCTGGCCTCGTCCCCCACCATCAGGTCCTGTGAGAGGTCAAAGGTGGTCAAAAGTTCAGCAGGCTGGAAGAGACACTCTGGTTCTGGACTTCTGCCTGGTGTTTCTATGTTTTTCAGCTCAGCAGCTGGTTTATTCAATTATTTCCCTCTGGTCTGACTACAGAGAAGTAAACCACTGAAATCAGCTGCAGACTTTGTTTCAGATCTAAAGGTGTGGATTTGCAGAAGAGTCACCGCCCTGTCGTACATGATGACTTTCATGTTGTCATCTATGACCTGATCTGACCTCTTCCACTTCCTGCCATCCGTCTCCACACATCCAAAGAAGTAACTCTGGTATTAAGGTGTAGCAGCACGTTGAAAAATCACCATGAATGAAAACAGCTTCAGGCAGGTAGATTACCTTGATCTCAATGTTGCCAACTTTAGCTGTGGAGCGGATGATTGGGCGGCCGACCAGCGCCGGGAAAATGTGCTCGGGGAAGTTGGAGCCTGCGTAGCCACATTTGACAAACTAGGATGATATTGAAGGAATAAAGAAAAAATGTGTTAGAATATTAAAATATCACAGTGAAACAGTGCGTTCAGACAGTAAAAATGTTTGGTTTACAGACACATGTAAGATCTGACACTGAGTCAGTCGTGGTCACTGTGAACATCAGTGTCCACAGGTAAAAACTGGAAACACAGAGTCTGAGGATCAACAGTAAAGGTTCAACTGGTAAAACTTCAAGATTTTGTAAAAAAAAAAAAAAAGTCCACACATTTATTTACACACTTCTGGTTAAACCCAGTGTTTCCTCTGAGGCCAGCAGACTGTGATGATTTATTAAAGTCACACCTGAATGTAACTCATAAATCATAAAAGTTTCCTAATATGGAAAAACTGCCTCAACTTCCGCAACCAGAGTCTCACGGCTGCGCACTGCCCCGGAGGTCCGCGGGTCGGCGTGTGGCCGGACACCGGGGCTCCGGTTTAAAGAGGGCGGGGCCGGCGGAGCTCACACAGGTAACCGAGCCGTGGATTCATCACTTCCACCTGTCCTTCAGCTCGACTCTGCTGGCTTCGCCTCAAACTTTGAATATTTAATAAAGTACTGATTAAAAGGCTGAGGACACGAAGCTAGCCGCCCGGGCTAACGTTACCGGACAGTGTCACGCTGGCCCCGCTACCACGGGTTCTCCCGGTTTAGACCGATGGAAACTTCCGGGACCCAGATGTGGCGGCGGCTCGCTGCCGTGTTTCCCGGGCTGTGGGCGATGGTGTCGCGGCGCAGCGGCTAACTGACCGTTACAGACCGTTTCGCTAGCTGAGTCGGGCGCTAGCGGTTAGCTGCCGGTTCACCAACACTGCCTGGACGACAGCGTGGTAAACGTACACTACAGGTGTGTGATGGCTCAGGTGAACCCAGCTGACAGACGCATTCCACTCACAACCCACCGAGACAAGCTAACGCGTTAGCCTGTTAGCTTTCTGCCACTTCCTGTTCCTACTTCTCTCCGTTTTCTTCTCAAACCCGCTGCCCTCACACTCACCCCGGTTCCGTTGTCACAAACCACGACCTTTCTCCCGTGACCGTCCATGTTGTTGTTTATTTGAATCCAGCGGATCCAGCGGATCCTAACCCTCCTGCTGCACACACCGTCAAGCTAACCGACACCGGAACACGCCCACCGATTAAGGTGTGTTCTCTTCAGAATAAAAGCACCATTTCCACAACTTGGAAATATGCGCCTCTTCATCTGAGAAATACATGTGATGAATAAAAACAGCTCTATATCAGTTTTTTTTTTTTTTGTTAAATCTCAGAGATACAGAGAATAAAATGATATTTAAATCGATGAAATAGAATAGGCTACACACCATGTCTTTGGTACACTAAACCTGCAAACACAGGTGCAACACAACACTGACGAATCACTATCACCTAATGAGGTCGTTCAGGTGAATGTGTCAGAAAACAGGTTCCCCTGCCATCTGCTAAATGTCTCTGACTGTCGTTTGGTCCTTCTTTATTACAACACAAGTTATCACTAAATACAAAATATTAAAAACTTACAACCATTTCTATGTTTTGTTTTTGTCACAGTTAATAGTAAAAGCAAAAATTCTGCAATTACAATTTTGTTTTTCTCATTTTCAATTTTATTCTCAGTGTGTAGACATGTCTGCTGCCAACAACCTGAGATCAGAAGATCAGTTTCTGTGCTCCATCTGTCTGGAGGTGTTCACTGATCCAGTCTCCACACCATGTGGACTTGTGCAAGAACTGCATCAATCAACACTGGAACATTAATGTCCCTCAGTGTCCCATGTGCAAAGAGGTTTTTACCATAAGACCTGATCTGCGAGTCAACACCTTCATCTCTGAGGTGGTTGCTCAGTTCAGACATGAAGCTCAACAGAAAACCAGCAGCAGCAGCTCAGAGCAACAAGTTTCCAAACCAGGAGAAGTTCCCTGTGACGTCTGCACTGGAACCAAACTGAAGGCCCTGAAGTCCTGCCTGGTGTGTCTGACCTCCTACTGTCAGACTCACCTGGAGCCTCATCTGACAAAACCTCATATGAGGGGACTGTGGTGAGAGCTGGTCTCCTTTTATGATGTAGGTGCTGCAGCTCTCATCTACTCCTTTACTGGCTGCTCCTTCACTGAAAAACTCCACCCATACTTTAATCCTGCTCTGTATGATGATGGTGAAATCTTCCTTCCTCTAATTATCTCTTGTGTCAGTCACACTAAGTAAACTAATCGTTTTATTCTATACGAAAAAGGTTCAGTATTTTACAAGATTACAAAGAGAGGTGTGGACTATTGTCACATGATTTAGACTCAGGGTCAAGTCATCAATATGATGACATCAGATTCTTCTTGAGAAAATCCCTCAACTTTGTCTTTAGCACAAATGTGTTGTGATGTTACTTTTTAAATGAGCCTGTGCTGATGTCCCCTTCACAAGCAAAAAGAGGATGATTCTTAACCAGACCAAAAACCCAAGAGACAAAAAAGACATTTAGGCCATTTTTGAAACTGTTGGCCAAATCTATATCTGGTGCAGGAATGGCAACTTTATGGCATGACTTACTATTAACAAGTGTAAGTTACACCTGTCAAAATCCAAACTGCCCATAACAAGAAACATCTATTACATTTAAATGTGGTTATTAATGAAGGCACAGTTAAATACAGCAGGATAATACTGACTAAGGAGGGTGTACCCTGCCACCGTCAACAAGTCCTCCTCTATTTCCTCATATTTTCTCTTACCTGTGTGTCAGGACACACCTAACCCTGAATGGAAGGTAGGTTCACCTTGAAATGTTACATACCTCTAAAAGAAATTGAAAGTTTGAGAGTGACAACAGAGCTGCAGTCGACATAACTGAGTTCATCAGTTGTTTTTAGACAACACAACAAAGACTCTCCGAAACAGTGGTGAGTATGGCAGATAATACATTATTTACTCTATCAACAGTCAATCAACATGAAGCATAAATCTTCAGCTGTACTCAGAAACACTGTTGGTCTCTTTTCATACTGATACTTGTCAATGGACATTCCAGTAATGTTTACTCAATTAGAAATTATGTTTTTTTTTTTTACTTACACACTGTTCAAATAATATAATCAATTAATTGTTTTTTGTCAACACCTTCACTTTTCACTCTCAGTGTGTAGACATGTCTGCTGCCACCAACCTGAGATCAGAAGATCAGTTTCTGTGCTCCATCTGTCTGGAGGTGTTCACTGATCCAGTCTCCACACCATGTGGACACAACTTCTGTAAAAACTGCATCAATCAAAACTGGAACGTTAATGTTCCGTACAGGTGTCCCATGTGCAAAGAGGTTTTTACCACAAGACCTGATCTGCGAGTCAACACCTTCATCTCTGAGGTGGTTGCTCAGTTCAGACATGAAGCTCAACAGAAAACCAGCAGCAGCAGCTCAGAGCAACAAGTTTCCAAACCAGGAGAAGTTCCCTGTGACGTCTGCACTGGAACCAAACTGAAGGCCCTGAAGTCCTGCCTGGTGTGTCTGACCTCCTACTGTCAGACTCACCTGGAGCCTCATCTGACAAAACCGGGTCTGAAAAGACATCAGCTGATCCACCCTGTGGAGAACCTGGAAGACAGGATGTGTCGGGACCACGATAAACCTCTGGAGCTGTTCTGTAAGACCGACCAGACATTTGTCTGTATGATCTGCTCTGTTTTAGACCACAAGACACATGAGTTTGTTCCTCTGAAAGAAGAATATGAAGGAAAGAAGGCAGAGCTGGAGAAGACAGAGGCTGAAATTCAGCAAATGATCCAGAAGAGACGACTGAAGATTCAGGAGATCAGAGACTCAGTCAAGATCAATAAAGATGATGCAGACAGAGAGAAAGCAGAAGGTGTTCAGGTCTTCACTGCTCTGAAGGAGTCTGTTGACAGAGGCCTGGAGCAGCTCATAAAGGAGATCGAAGAGAAACAGAAAACCACAGAGAAACAGGCTGAACACTTCATCACGGAGCTGGAACAGGAAATCTCTGAGCTGATGAAGAGAAGCACTGAGGTGGAGCAGCTCTCACTCTCTGAAGACCACCTCCACCTCCTCCAAAGCTTCCCATCCCTGAAAGCTGCTCCACCCACCAAGGACTGGACACAGGTCAGAGTCCGTCCATCCTATGAGGGGACTGTGGTGAGAGCTGTGGCTCAGCTGGAGGAGACGCTCAGTAAAGAGATGAAGAAGCTGATTGAGGCTGAGCTGAAGAGGGTCCAGCAGTATGCAGTGGATGTGACTCTTGATCCTGATACAGCACATCCTAAACTCATCCTGTCTGATGATGGAAAACAAGTTCACTGTGGTGATGTGAAGAAGAATCTTCCAGACAACCCAGAGAGATTTTCTCTCAATCCCTGTGTTTTAGGAAAGCAGAGTTTCTCTTCAGGCAGATTTTACTTTGAGGTTCAGATTAAAGGAAAGACTGAGTGGGATGTAGGAGTGGCCAGAGAGTCGATCAACAGGAAGGAAGACATTCCACTGAGCCCTGAGGATGGTTATTGGACGATATGGTTGAGGAGAAGAATGAAATACAAAGCTCTTAATGACCCTCCAGTCCGTCTCTCTCTGAAGTCTGGTCCTGAGAAGGTGGGGGTGTTTGTGGATTATGAGGAGGGTCTGGTCTCCTTTTATGACGTAGGTGCTGCAGCTCTCATCTACTCCTTTACTGGCTGCTCCTTCACTGACAAACTCCACCCATACTTTAATCCTGGTCTGAATGTTGGGGGAAAAAACTCCACCCCTCTGGTCCTCTCTCCTGTCAATCACACTGAGTAGATGGATCATTTAAGTTTTTATGTTCAAGACTCAGAAGTCTCTTCAGACTAAATTCAACAAAAAAAGGAAAAAAACATTGGAAAAGAAAGTCTGGCTCTTACAATAGTTACTGAAGACTTCACTTTAACATGAAAACTTGACAATGACTTTAATGGTCCACCCAGGAGGAATTTTCAAAATGAGTTTTTATTTAGTGCCACCATCTGGTGAGAATTTCCACAACAATTTGATTCAAAACAAGATAAATCTAAAGACTTCATTATGCTTCAGAGTGGATGTCAAATCCTCAAACACTGTCTAAAACCCCATTAGGACAAGGTGAATGAGAAAAGTCCCGAGGTGGGGCAGCTCTCATGTCCTGAAGGCTACTGCCACCTTCTCCATAATATTGTGAAACACGTCTCCACCTACCAATGACCAGACAACTACATGTCAAAAAATGGAGGTTTGATATGTAAGGTTTTGTTACATATTTGTACAAACTGTAGTTACTGTAAAAAAAAAAACAAAACATAAACATCACAAACGCCTGTATTCAGAAGCTGAGCTTTAAAACGAGCCATGGGGACTTCTGGAACTGATGGCATTTAAAACTTGTGTAAGACATATCGATGTGCTGCTTTATTGGTCGAACAGAGTCCTGATACTGTGAAAACATACAGAGTGTCTAGCAGTGGAGAACAGTGGGGATTTCTTTTTGGTCATAGTTAACATTTTTTTAATTTCATGGTTGCCTCTTTTGCTTGTTTTGGTCTGATTTTTGATTTTGTAAAATGTACAGGTCGTCTCCTCTGGTAATGAACATATAAAACAAAGATACTGAGCTCAGTTTGTTTGACTTGTAATTGTTTTTATCGATAATAAAATAAAGAAAAGGTGAAATTCAGTGTCCAGGACTTTGAGCTGTGCTCTGTCACATCAGTATGTACAGTAATACACAGGTGATCGGATTCAACGTGCTGCCTACTGTCTGTGTGATTCTACAAAAGCCAAGACACATTATTTCATCCTCTGCCTTTAACTCAGACATGAGTCATGTTTCAAAGACACAGCTTCTCTGCTGAATTCAGGTCATAACATCCTGCTTTAATTTGACCGTCTGCGATTACTGACCAGATATAATCTATAGGCCTACACAATAATAGACAGGGTATTATTAACTGACAAATGAGCACTAAGATAAAAGAGCTATTTTAGCATTTAGCATTCAACCTGATTTGTTCTGTAATTATTGAGCTGTCAACAAAATAATTCACCTCAGCTACGCCACACAGGTTTTTTCTGTTATACCCGCGATCCTGATGGAAAACAAGTACATCATGGTGATGTGAGGAAGAATCTTCCAGACAACCCAGAGAGATTTTCGAAATGTGTTAGTGTTTTAGGAAAGCAGAGTTTCCCTTCAGGCAGATTTTACTTTGAGGTTCAGGTCAAAGGGAAGACTGGCTGGACTTTAGGAGTGGCCAGAGAGTCGATCAACAGGAAGCAAAACATCCCTCTCACGCCTGCAGACGGATACTGGACGATATGTTTGAGAAATGAAAATCAGTACAAAGCTTTTGCAGACCCTGATGTTTATCTCCGTCTGAAATGGAGGCCTCAAAGGGTGGGGGTGTTTGTGGATTATAAGCAGGGTCTGGTCTCCTTTTATGACGTAGTTTATGGTTCTCTCATGTACTCCTTTACTGACAGCTCCTTCACTGAGAAACTCTACCTGTACTTTAGCCCTTGTCCTAATAGTGGTGGTAAAAACTCTGCCCCTCTGATTATCACACCAATCAATCGGACTTAATAGACCAGTAATTAACTGTGCATGTGTGTGCAGTGTTAAGAACATATTGATTGGTAAATCTATGTGTATTTTGTCTTTATTTTTCTTTTAAATTCTGATTGATTGAATTGTTTTTTGTTATTATACCATGTTTATCTTTATCCCACTGTTAACATGTGTCTTCCTGTTGATTGTTTAACCTCTAAAACCCTGTGGAAGTGAGTTACAACATGTGAAATGACAAACATTTTGAAAACCTCTGTTGCAGACAAGGTGTAGATCGTGAAATGATGGGGTTCTAGGTTCTCACACAAACAGGAATCCATTAAAGTAGTGATGTCATGTCCGATGTCTAAGCTTCTAGGTGTGTGTCCAGTCTATCTCAGCTTTTCTGGTGAAGTGCGTATCGCTGCGTGTATCATTTCAGAAGTAAGACTGATGACACGTGAAGCTTTGCTTGTTGTCCCACGTGACTGATTTTGGTGTCATTTTGAATTATGGAGCGACCACAACATTTGCTACACATCAATTACTGTAAAAGTATGCTTACAATAAAGATACAATTATGGGTTCCCTGATACTGACACAGCAACATACAAATGTTTGTATTTGCCTATTTTAAATTCTACCTAATTTCCCGTATTTTGATTGATTGATTGATTGATTGATTGATCGATCGATTAATTTTGATTGACATGAAGCATGAAGCATCAAGAAACGAAGCTTTTCTTGAGCCTTTTGCTGGACTGGTCCAGTGCTTCATCAAGCGTCACCTGACCATCACTACATTAAAGGTGCTGAGGTTGCAAATATAAACTGTACATACAGTGATTTTAACTGCGTACTACTGTGACCACTGCTTTCTTTCACATAAAAAGAAATAAAAGCAAATGGAAATATCTTGAGACTTGTTTTGTGTTCACTGGAATTATTCATGTTAATCTTACATCAGTGTTTGCTTCAAAGCTCCATTAATCAGTGTCCTGCAGCTTTTCAGCCATTTTAGCTCCTAGTTTTGGTTTTACATCACATAGGCAGCTTCTTTAAACGGCTCTCTGGAACAGCTGCTCAGCTCGAGAGCATCAGCTGTGTAACTGCACTCATGAACCTTTAGTGCAGACGGGATTTTCTGTCTTCCCACACAGTCTCATGTGAGCAGCTCTTATTAATGCAGCAGGAACACTGATCCACAAACTCACAGGACAACCAGCCCTGAGGTCAGTGATCTGCTGCCAGGCTCTGTCTCTCACCCAGACTCTGTGAACGCCCACTGCCACAAGACTACACTACCCATGATTCCTATCCTCTGGTATTTCCGGGTAGGTAGCGCTGACAGCCATATTTGATTCGATTATGCTGTTGTGGCTGCGACAACCAGTTTAACCAGTTCTCAAAGAAAACGGTGTTTTTCCTCCAGTACGAGGCGGATTTCAGCTTCACCCGGGAGCCGCTCCACCGCTTTCTCCGCTGCGACTCTCTACCACCTGTAGTCAACCATGAATCCCGAATAGTAAGTGAGACTTTTCATGTCGGCTGTGACAGGTCCGGCTGAGCTGTCAGCTTAGCTGGGGGAGCTAAGCTAAGCTAAGCTAACGTTAGCCGTCCGGGCGGACCGGTACCAGATGCGGTCAGCTGCTTTGTCTCCGGTGACGGCGCTAATGTTCACCGCCAAACTCGAGTCTGTCGGTATTTTCCAGTCAGTAAATCCCCGACCAAAGACACCGATTGTCGGCGTTTGTCCGGAGCTACCGCCGCTTCACTGGAGGTAGCGTCAGCAGCTAGGAGGCTAACGACGTAGCTCAGCCGGAGGCTCCTGCGGCTGCTCGGTCAGCCTGGCGGCGGGACGCGGGCCTGTCGGCCAACCGAACCGACAGGTGTGAGCCGACCCGGGGGGGTTAGCGGCCAGTCCAGCGTCATTTACCCGCCGCGAACAGGAAGTTACCACATTAGCTCCTGGTGAGGAGTTAGGTAACGTCAGGCTGTTACTACACCAACCAGTGTCTCCATACCGACCAATCTGCCGATTCGTGTTTCGATTAACCGATCGGTCATTAATGAAAACTGCCCAGCCCAGACTGACGTCTTCACCCCCCCACGGTAGAGCTGCACTGATTGGTTCAGTCTGTTAATTGGACACAAAGACAACTGAGGACATCATGTTGACATTTCACAGAAGACAGGAAACGGAGGAACGCTGCCAATGCTCAGCTGTTTAATTCATATCATAATTAGTGATGAAATCATTATCATCAATAATGAAAATAGCTGCTTATTAAATGTCTGTCAACTAAATGTTTGAACATTTCTACTTTATTTAGTCGTGTCACTAATATTTTATGGATTAGTTTGCTAATTGTGTTCTGATGAATATTAACTGTCATTATTCTCTGTAGTGCTGAAATGATTTGTCTACTGGTGGAGAATTATTGATCAGCTGCTCTGAGGTTAATCATTAACACTCATCAAACCTCGTCTGCTTCAGCGTTCTCGTACATGATGCATTTTCTGTTGTTTCATCTTGTTGTAACTTGAATGTTTCGGAGACGCCAGCTGGAGCTGTGGGGACGTGTGACCACGTCGTCATTAATCAATAATGAAAGGAGTCGTTAGTGGTTACCTGGGACTGAGTTTTAGGACCAGAAAACACAGCAAAGACTTTTTCAGTACATGAGTGAGCATCAGCACATTTTCTACATATGTCGTGTTTTTTCCACTTCAGAGATGAGGCGGTGAAACGACTCGTAGAAACTGTCGTCCACAGTTGGTTGAAGCTGCTGTGACGTCTTCGGTCTGGTCCACGGTCTAAAAGTCAGAGATCTAAATTCACACTTTCACGTGACAAAGAAGCTGAGAACAGATCACTTGACGTTTTTCCATGAAAGCGACTGAGATGCTTCGTCAGCGATCACGTTAAATGTTTGTCGAGCGACTGATGGTCGTCAGCTGTTCGGTGTGGTGGTGAGTTGTGATAACGTTGTGTTGATGTGTTTTCCCTCCTCTGTGCTCACAGTGACTATTTATTCAAACTGCTCCTGATCGGTGACTCTGGCGTGGGAAAGTCTTGTCTCCTCCTGCGGTTTGCAGTAAGTGTCTGTTTCACACTCGGCTGAAGTTTCTCCCTGTCGGCGCCGTGGCGGCCGGTGGCGCCGCAGGTGTCATGTCTGCCGCTCCCACCCACCTGTGTGTGTGTTTCCCCCCAGGACGACACGTACACGGAGAGCTACATCAGCACCATTGGCGTGGACTTCAAGATCAGGACCATCGAGCTGGACGGGAAGACCATCAAGCTGCAGATCGTAAGAGGAGGCGGAGACACGAGTGCTGCTGTGTGCGAGTGTGTTTGTGTGAGTCTGGACTGACCAGTTGTGTGTTGCCTCCACAGTGGGACACGGCCGGGCAGGAGAGGTTCCGCACCATCACATCCAGCTACTACAGAGGAGCCCACGGTATCATCGTGGTTTATGATGTGACGGACCAGGTGAGAGAGAGAGAGAGAGAGAGAGAGACAGAGAGAGAGAGACACAGAGACACAGAGAGAGAGACACAGAGAGAGAGAGAGAGAGAGACACAGAGAGAGAGAGAGAGAGAGAGAGACACAGAGAGAGAGAGAGAGAGACACAGAGAGAGAGAGAGAGAGAGACACACACACACAGACCTTGAAAGTTTAAATATTGGTAAATATAGGTTAGTAAATAGGCTGCTGCTGTAACACAACACATCTGAGACGTGTGGACACTGACTGTGTGCGTCTTTAACTGATTGTTGTCTCTACTGTGCTGTGTGGGGTCCTTGAATTTGAGGGAACTGGGTCTGGAAAGTCCTTGAATTTGATGCTTGAAGGTGTGCCCCGTGTTTCTGTGACCGTGTGTCCTGGTGCTGATGTCAGGCCGCCGCTGGCTGACACACGGGCCGTCGCTGCTCTGACTGTAGTGGTCTCTTGGCATCGTTGCTAACGGCGACTCTTCTCTGTGCGTCTCCGTCCTCAGGAGTCCTTCAATAACGTCAAACAGTGGCTGCAGGAGATCGACCGCTACGCCAGCGAGAACGTCAACAAGCTGCTCGTCGGCAACAAGTGTGACCTCACCACCAAGAAGGTGGTGGACTACACCACAGCGAAGGTGAGTGGGCTGCAGCGGGACGCCAGGTAACACCTGTGCAGGTCTTTAAAGTCCTGGATTCAGTTCCTGCAGATGAAACTTCAGTTTCACTCTTGATTCACACCGACTGAAAAAACCAGACCTGACAGTTGTGGAGCTCAGTCCTGTCGCGGTCAGAGGCAGCACTTTGATCTGTCGCTCTCTTTTTCCTTCTCCAGGAATTTGCCGACAACTTGGGGATCCCCTTCCTGGAGACCAGCGCCAAGAGCGCCACCAACGTGGAGCAGGCCTTCATGACCATGGCGGCCGAGATCAAGAAGAGGATGGGCCCCGGGGCCACGGCCGGCGCCTCGGAGAAGTCCAACGTCAAGATCCAGAGCAAGCCAGTCAACACCTCGTCTGGAGGCTGCTGCTGAGACCCCGACAACCGCCACGACCTGAATCCACCCCCGAGCCCACGACCAGTCTCAATGTTAACACGCTCCACAGGGAAAGACGACCAGAGGGAGAGGGAGAGGGAGGGGGAGGGAGGGAGACTTTGAGTGGACCGGTTTGTAATTGTGTGTGTGCAGCTACAACACCAGATTCCCACCCCTGCCCTTTCTAAGTCAGCAATAGGTCGGTAAGCCCCACCCCCACAGAACGCACCGGGCGTTTGTATCAAACACACTCACACTGGAAACATGTTCACATTTTAACAGTGTGTGATGTTAACACACAGCTCCTCCCCCTCACACCTGCTCCTCCCCCTCACACACAGCTCCCCCCCCCCCACCCTGACCTGCTCCTCCCCTCTCCTCCTCCCCTCTGACCTGCTCCTCCCTCTCACACATGCTCCTCCCCCTCTGACCTGCTCCTCTCCCCCTCCCCCTCCGACCTGCTCCTCCCCCTCACACATGCTCCTCCCCCTCTGACCTGCTCCTCTCCCCCTCTCCTCTCCCCCTCTGACCTGCTCCTCTCCCCCTCTCCTCTCCCCCTCCCCCTATGACCTGCTCCTCCTCTGTTGAACCCGTCACTGTTCTGAACCTGAACTATAAACAGGAAGTAGTCTTTACCAGCTGTGCGCCGCAGCTCCTCCTTGAATTAGTAACCACTTCAAATGAAGCACATGCTTAGACCAGCACCGTGCATGTTACAGCTGATCACATGCTTCTCTCTGTTGCATCTGGAACGCCGTCGTGAAGCGAGCGGCTTCCCGCCCAAACTCCAGCCAGGACACGCTCTGATAACGCCACCTGCTCTGACTCACAGCGTCGCCCCTAGCAACCATGCGCCAGTGCCTTTGTGGCAGGAGATGTACATGACATGATGCCTTCGGTGCTCCCGTGTTGTTGGCTGACCCCCCCCCCTCCATGTGCCCACAGTCGTGATTTGTCAAACACCCGCCGTATGATGTCATCAACATTCCTGTATATATGCGTGTTCGGCTCTGCGTGTCTCTGCTGGTGTCCGTCATACAATAAGCATGTGCTACATTGGGAGACGTGTGTTTCTCTGCTAATGTTTCTCAACCAACAGCACAACACAACAGGAGAAATGACCCCCCCCCCCCCCCCCCCCCCCCCCCCGGCTCCAGAATCATTATAAACTGTATATATTTATACATAAATGTAAGAAGTGATTTGCAAACTGTGTAGAGAAGCAGGTGAAGCGAATGACATGATCCATAGCTGGAGTTATTAATCTCGGCACGTGATTTGTGGCTGCGGACATAAAACATTTTTGTGGCACAATGTCAACTATTAAACAATGAAGGAGATCTTTGATAACTGTTGGTGCTGACGGTGTTGTTCTTTCTCTGCTCTCACTCCACCTTCATCTCACTGCGTCTTTCACCATAAGCTCAGAGGAATGATGACCTTTGACCTACATTCACTCAGTGGCCCCTTTATTCAGGATGGGGTGTCGGCTTGTCTTAAAAAGCTCTGATCTGAACATTAGCTATAAACTGATTCCACAGCTGGAAACCCTCCTGACCTCTGACCTTCTGTAAAATTCATATGTTAACCTTCATTATTTTAAATTTTTTAGCTGCCCATCCAGGTCGTGTTTAACGTGGAGCTCCGACAGTCAGCTGATTAATCAATTAGCTGATCAACAGAAAATTTACCTATAACCATCTGATAATGAAATAATTGTTTTAGTCAAACATTCACTGATTCCGGTTTAAAGTTTATTTAACATCTGAAGTGTTGATCTCCATCAGAAGATATATCTGTGGTTTAAGAACCAAAAACCATCTCAGTGTCGTCTTACATCTCCTCTCTCAGGCTTCTCTCTGGAGCTCTAGTAACAACAGGTCAGTCTGCTTTGTTGTGACATCACAAAGTTCCAGAAGTCCTGACGGCTGGTTTTAAGGCTCAGTGTCTGAATACAGGCTGTGTGCATTTCTCTGTGGACTGAGGCTTTGATACTTTCACAGTATTAATATAGAACCTAGACCTGCTTTATAATCACAAACACATGGACATCTGCCTTTAGACTGGGGAGCTTTAATGTGTGAAGATTTCATGTTTCTCTTTGTCATACATCAAACTGAATCTCTTTGGTCTGTTGGTCGAACAAAATGAGGGAAAAAATCTGACTTGTCTCTTTTTTATGTTTTATAGACAAACAGGTTTTAAATTTCCTTCTGTTGGTTTTAAAAAGTCTTTAATTAAACCTGGTGAACCTGCAGGAACCTTTAGATTCACCTGTGCACTTTAACACAACAGCTCCGCCTTAAAATGTTAAACATCTGAACACAAAGTGACAACATGAACAGTCTCAAAACATCAACATTTAAACCATGGAAACCACAGTGTTCTGACCTCTGAACCTTCACACCGGCACCACAGGTTCTCCACATGGGCACTCTCTCAGCCAATGAAATACTGCACCAGCATAGTCACCTGACCTCACGCTCACCTGCAGATTTCTGCGGCTCCTCTGGTCACCCTACTGCACCTCAGTCGGTCCAGAGGCCGGACTCACCTCACAAACTGGTTCTGGCTCTCTCTCCACACCGATGTGTCCTTCATGGCCTCTGAGGCTCAGCAGCTGGAGCTGAGGATGTGTATTATTGATATCAATCAATCAATCAATCAATCAAACAAACTTCAGTAGAAACCTGAACAAACAGTTTGAGACAAGAAATAAAATAAAAGGAAACCAAAAAAATATTTAAAATATGAAATGAAAGAATTCGACATCTCAGTTTCCCCCCAACAACAGGCAGCCAGTGTTCCTCTGGTCCAGGCCCAGGCCCAGGCCCAGGCCCCGGCCCCGGTCCAGGCCCAGGCCCCGGCCCCGGCCCAGGCCCAGGCCCAGGCCCAGGCCCCGGCCCCGGCCCAGGCCCCGGCCCCGGTCCAGGCCCAGGCCCAGGCCCAGGCCCCGGCCCCGGTCCAGGCCCAGGCCCCGGCCCCGGCCCAGGCCCAGGCCCAGGCCCAGGCCCCGGCCCCGGCCCAGGCCCCGGCCCCGGTCCAGGCCCAGGCCCCGGCCCCGGCCCCGGCCCAGGCCCCGGCCCAGGCCCCGGCCCAGGCCCCGGCCCCGGCCCCGGCCCCGGCCCCGGTCCAGGCCCCGGCCCCGGCCCCGGCCCACAGCAGAGCTCTGAATCGAAGGACACATCAGGTTGCTCTCCTCCCGTCAGCTGACTTTATTTATCTGGGAGCATCAGAACCAGTCCAGGATCCGTCGGGGACACTTCAGACGCTCCGACAGTTTTTCCTTCTGGAACTTGTAGATTTACAAATCTGAGCTGAAGTGGAGGGGGTTGGCTCAGTTGCCATGGTGATGGCTGTTTTGACCTATGAGGCTGGACCCCCAAACAGCACAGGGAGCGAGCTTCCAGCAGACTGTTCGTCGTCAGCTGTGACGGAGGCTCCACCTCCACGCCCCCGGTTCCTCCATTGGGTCGTTGCCTTGGCAACGCGTGTCCATGAATTTGGGGGTGGAGCTTCTGAGGGAGCACCGAGGGGAGGGGCGCGTTTGTTCCACCGCAGCAGAACAAACCGGGCGAACCGTCCTGAGTCCTGGAGGGGTCATAGCGGGGTCATGGCGGGGTCATGGCGGGGTCACGGCGGGGTCCTGGAGGGGTCACGGCGGGGTCATGGAGGGGTCCTGGAGGGGTCATGGCGGGGACACGGCGGGGTCATGGAGGGGTCATGGCGGGGACATGGCGGGGACACGGCGGGGTCCTGGAGGGGACACGGCGGGGTCCTGGCGGGGTCACGGCGGGGTCATGGAGGGGTCATGGAGGGGTCATCGGGGTCACGGCGGGGACACGGCGGGGTCCTGGAGGGGTCATCGGGGTCACGGCGGGGTCACGGCGGGGTCCTGGAGGGGTCCTGGAGGGGACACGGCGGGGACACGGCGGGGTCCTGGCGGGGTCACGGCGGGGACATGGCGGGGACACGGCGGGGTCATGGAGGGGTCCTGGAGGGGTCATCGGGGTCACGGCGGGGTCCTGGCGCTGTCTGACGTCCTCCACCTCAGTCTGCTGAAGACTGTCGCTTCATAGGTTCGGTTTGTTCTGAATCAGCTGCTGGACGCCAGCTTCCGCCTCAGGGCCAGTGAGGCTTCCGTCGGGTCCACACTGCGGAGCCCGGGAACTGTTCAAACGGACTCAGCAGCAGAACACCTTGTTCTCAGCCCCAGGTAACGTCACCTGTCACATGACGTCAGGGTGAATTATCCATCGCACCTGTCATCATGTTTCACTTCAACAGAAACAAGCAGACGAGATTTTCTCTTAAATTATTTTAATTTCTTGTGTACACTAAAAGTAAAATTTACACACTTATAGTCTCAAAAGAACCTGGGCATGCACGATAACCTTTTGACAGGCTCTTCAAGTGATTCAGTTTTTTTCCATAGGAATTTTCCCGTACATTTTACAGTCCATAGTTTAACTGTACACAGTCTAAAGCCACAGTGAACTATGATTACATCCATTTCATCTTTACAATGTGCAAAATCCTCCTGGAGACGGGGCTGACAGTAGTATGAGCCAAAATAACAAAAAACAAACATGAGTCAGAGCCGACAACAAAAAGCACTTCATATCAGAGTACACAACCCAACACATGGATGCACTATTGGTCCCTTAATTCCCTTCTGATGTGAGTCGACCTTCACTGCTGAGAAACTTTCACTAAGTTTCAGTGGTTTTAAACAAAATGTCCCATTTTTACCCCAAAACAACAGAAATGAACAGAGAGGGAACAAAACAAGGAGGGAAACCACAACAGCTGGAGCATCTGTCGCACACGGCAACATGGAATAAAAAGAAAGGCTCCAGAGGGACAACGGAGAACACATCAATCATCATGGGTGGAGGGTTCCCAGACTAAAGAATAAAGAGATGCAGGATGGACTGCAGCAAAATGGGGGAGGGGGGTCATTTATGTTAAAAAGCTACATTAAATTAGAAAAACACAAAGACAGCAGGTTAAAGAAATCAGGTTAAAATCTAGTGACTGAGGGTAAAAACTGAGGCCGAGGGGACAAAACATTCAGCTGGATTTTGCAGGCAGTGTGGTTTCAAGTTGATAAATATATATTTATATATAGAGAGAGATTTTATATATGTATATAAATGTATTAATTTATACTGGTCATATATATATTCCACTTCAGTTTGATTCAAAGAGCTTCAGCCAGTGTTTCCTTCACAGACATGAACACACTCCCACCACAGACATAAAATCATTGAGAATCTAAAAAACAAAACGGGAAAACAAAGAGTGAATCCCTGATTATATACACGATGTTTCTTCTACATGTGAACAGCACAAACCTCTAAACCTTCCTCTAATTATCAGCTCTACAAATGATCTGATCTCCTACTGTTACATGTGCAGGTTGTTGGCTGAGCGCTCCGAGCTGTTCCCCTGATGATAAATGCTTCGCTTTATTTTGAAAAATTAAGAGTTGAAAAACAAAGTTAAAAAATAAGTATGACGAGGGGAGGAGCTAAGCTGCAGCAAGATAACAAGAAAACAAAATGATGACTTAATAAAATGGACAGAGCCAGTGGGCGTGGTCAAAAGAGCATGGTGGGCGGGGTCAGTGGGGAGCAGGGCTTCAATCCGACGAGGCCTGGGAGCTGAGCGGCGTCAGCGTGGCGGGAAACATCAGCACCTTGGCCTGCATGAAGGAGAGGTCGGGCAGAGCTGCGATCACTTTGGCCGCCTCCTCGCTCAGATTCTCGTCCTTCCTCGGCTTCCTGTCAAACAGGAAGAGACCAACAACACCAGCTGTTACACATCTGATCACACACCTGTTCACCAACACAGTCCTGCAGGAACAACATGTTCCTGTAGACCAACCCTGACGTCATCACCACCTGGTTCCCTCCAACAGCCAATAGGATTTCTCTGGTGTGTTTTGGATAACAGAAAATCAGCAGCAGTTTCTGATCCTGACAGGTTTGGTTCAGCAGGATCATCTTCACTAATGACTCCACTTTCTGATGTTTGAAGCCTAAATACAACCAGCAGCAGTAAAAAGCTCATGTTAGGCTCTAAACCAACGACACCACGGTCACATGACTACTGTGGTCTGACATCACATGACCCCTGACCTGGTGGAGGTGCTGGTCTTCTCCATGGTGGACATGAGGCGGGCGAAGGCGTCGGCCACCCGGCTGCCAGAGCCGCCGGGGTCCAGCTTGGCCGTCGTCAGCTCGTACAGCTCAGGGTCCACACCTGAAACGAGGCAGACAGGAGAGTGACGGGGCAGGAAACACCTGAACAGGTTCACTGAGCACAGACCAGCTGTCAGGTAGAAACCAGTCAGTCAGGAGTCTGCTGCCTCAGTCAGGTTTGAACACCACAGATTCTGATCCATGATCATTGATCTGGAGCTAATCATGACGTCACATGTTCTCAGTATAAAGCATAAATCTTCCTGATTCTGTCACTAATAATTAAATCAATGGACACAACCTGGACCCCCCTCACTCGCAGGTTCTCCTCCCTCCATGCTGCTGGAGGAGCTGTGAGTGAGTGGGGGCGGGGCCACACAGGGAGGAGAGATGCTAACATTGACACCGTTTTACGAAGGAAACGCGACGTCAGACTTTATTGACTCATCATCAAAATCTGTGCCGTCATCTCCCACAGACGAGTGAGGAGAGGAGACAGAGGTTAATATAGGAGGAGGAGGAGGAGGAGGGGGAGGGCGGGGGGGCTGTGAGCAGCCGCTGACCTGGGATGGATGGGGAGCTGGTGGAGCCTGAGTCCTCCACAGGACCAAAGAAGTCCAGGTTTAAGAGAGACGAGCCTCCGCTCGCTGCAGAGCCAGGGGGCGGCCGAGGTTAACAAACACACACAGACAGACAGAGAGAGAGAGAGAGGAAAGCAGAGACATGCAGCAGTGTCAGTGATCAGAGTCTCTACATGAGAAATGTTAGATCCACCATCACAGCCTCGACCTGACTCCTGAGGAGCTGTTCATCTCTTTATGAACTGTAGATTAGTTATTGATCAGAGAAATCACCATGACGACAGTTTACAGGTACGGGTGTGATCAGACTGATAAACAGTCCCAGCTGACACACACACACACACACACACACACACACACACACACACACACACACACACTCCTCCTAACATCTGATTGGCTGTGAATCAGTGGGTGGGGCTGGTGAATTCAGTGACTTTACAGAAACACTATGAGGGTTAGAAGAGAGTGAAAAACATGAACAGGCAGGGAGGGGGTGGGGGTTCAGCGTGGCAGTGGCGGCAGGACGGGGCAGGCGGGAGGGGGGGGGGGGTTTAACCTACCGTCCAGGGGGTTGGTAAGGCCACTGCTGCTCCAGTCAAACTGGACCGGCGGGAGCGCCTCCTGCTGGAGGAGCCAGAGAGTGGAGGTTAGCTGACTGACGTGTCTCAGCTCAACGGTACAACAGTTAAAACCATGGACCTCACAACACAAAGTTACCGTATTTTCCGGACTATAAGGCGCATTTAAAAGCCTTTAATTTTCTCAAAAAAACCACAGTGCGCCTTATAATCCGGAGCGCCTTATATATGGATTCATTCTGGTTGTGCTGACTGACCTTGAAGCGATTTTGTGTGGTACACGGTGCTCACGGCGCTCTGTCAAAATGTTTTAGTACGACTTTGGTAAACTACAAAGCCGCACCGCTTGCAGCATTACGGCTATCGTAGTCAGGAGCGTCGCGGAGTAATACATACTGTGCTTCACCATAATATTACTGTGTGTGTGTATAAGGACCTATAAGGAGTTATTGTGAATACGCTAACGTTTGATTTAGCGGTATCAGACTGTGCTTTTTTACGTGTTACAACTGAACAAGGTTGAGAGTTATTGTGAACGTGTTTAATAAAGTTTGACTTATCTGACTGTTTTGTTTCGCTTAATGCGCCTTATAGTCCGGTGCGCTTTATATATGAAAAAAGTTCGAAAATAGACCATTCATTGACAATGCGCCTTATAATCCAGTGCGCCCTATAGTGCGGAAAATACGGTACATGTTGTCAAGGTTGCTAGGCTACAGGAGCCGTGCTTTGTGACCCAATGGTAAGGGCGGGAACAGCTGACAACGCAAAGAGAAAATCCTCCATAGACCAGACCGGCTCATTCCAGTTCGGCCTCTGCGGGTCAAGGGCCTCACCTCACCATGAACACACACACCGTCCTGCACCAAACACTCACCACAGCACCAAGTGCAGATTAATCCGCTGCTGAAAATAGTCCCTAACAAATGCTCCATTTCCTCCTGTTTGTGTGATGAAGCTGCAGTGAGCAGCTGTCTCAGTTAATCAGGGTCTGATTTTAGATGAAACTATACATTTGTGACCAGAGGTTGTGCTCACTGAAGATTTGTTCCATCATTGTTTAAAAAAGCTCTGAAGTGTGTTTGTCACTTGTGTGAGACGTCAGGCTCCGTGGTGTTTCACACAGACCTTCACAAGCCTCCTCAGACCTGTCCAGGTGCTGGCCCCACAGAGGGTCAGACGTTCTGACTCCAGGCTCCAGTGAAGCAGCAGCTTCAGAACGAAACTACAGTGAAGAGGCACAACAGTCTCCTCTCCAGCGTCTGGTACGAGCACTGCATTAAAATTCATGGAGGAAGGTTTGTGGTTTGGCTGAACGCAACAGCTCAGTTCAATATGAACCACTCACCTGCTTCATGTGGGATAATACCGTATTTTCCGCACTATAGGGCGCACTGGATTATAAGGCGCATTGTCAATGAATGGTCTATTTTCGAACTTTTTTCATATATAAAGCGCACCGGACTATAAGGCGCATTAAGCGAAACAAAACAGTCAGATAAGTCAAACTTTATTAAACACGTTCACAATAACTCTCAACCTTGTTCAGTTGTAACACGTAAAAAAACACAGTTTGATACCGCTAAATCAAACGTTAGCGTATTCACAATAACTCCTTATAGGTCCTTATACACACACACAGTAATATTATGGTGAAGCACAGTATGTATTACTCCGCGACGCTCCTGACTACGATAGCCGTAATGCTGCAAGCGGTGCGGCTTTGTCGTTTACCAAAGTCGTACTAAAACATTTTGACAGAGCGCCGTGAGCGCCATGTACCACACAAAATCGCTTCGAGGTCAGTCAGCACAACCAGAATGAATCCATATATAAGGCGCTCCGGATTATAAGGCGCACTGTGGTTTTTTGAGAAAATTAAAGGCTTTTAAGTGCGCCTTATAGTCCGGAAAATACTGTAAGTAGACCAGGTACAACACATCCTGCGTTTGTGGGGAGTTTTTAAAGACTAATGTCGTCACTGCAGCACATACAGACCAACAGCGGCCTTGTCCCTTTAACCAGAAATAAAAGGATGAGTTGAAGCGTGTCGCTCTCAGCTCTCACCTGGACTGTGTCTGAGGGACAGGAGGTTTTCTCTGGAGCCACCGGAGGCGCCTGGGCGATGGAGGCGATCATCTCTGCTGCAGAGACGGGCTTCACAGGCTCTTTGGTTGGTTCTAGCATCCCCTACAAACAGAGGAATTCTGAGTGTGACTGTGGGTATCTGGGTATTTTCTCTGACTGGGCTCAGTGTTCAGCTCAAAGTCAGACGTCACAAACACGTGGATTAAAACGGACACAGTTTCCCTCTCAGTTTGAAAATGTACAACTGCAGAACATGTTGAGGAGAAATGATGTGAAATAAATACAAATATGTGTGAGACGCTCCTTCACAGCAGGAGGTCAAAGATTAAAGACCTGTGTAAAGGGATGTTGAGACTTTAATCAAAACCCTAATGACATGAATGATGCGCCAGTGTGGGCGTGGTTCTGATGTCACCACACCACATGGCGGAGCAGGAGGCGCTGACTGCAGGTGTGTGGTGCTGATGACTCACCAGGCTGGCGGCGTACATAGGCACGATGACCGGCTGCTTCTTCTGCCCCGTGAACAGCTGCACACAGTGAAGCACAGGTTACTAAAGGTCAGAGGCTGATCTCTACAACCAAACAGCTCATCATCATCAACATCACCATCGCAGGTTTGACCTTTTTAATACCAATATTTTTATTATATTATCATTATTATTATTATTATTATATAGAAATTAACAATGAAGGTTTGAAACAGTTGAATTAAAAAAAAGTTTTTCTGAATGTTTTAAAGGAGAATTTTCAGGGCGTCAGTCAGAGGGTAACGCACCCATCAGAAAATCTGACGCTCGGAAAATGACATGTTGGTTAAACTGATGTTGTGAAAACTGTCAAATCCATCAAAAGAGACTGAGCCGTGTCTCTACATTAAAGTGTGACAGGCCTGGGTGAGGTCAGTCATTCACATCGCCATGGTTACTCGAGGCACTAACAACAGTCAACGTCTCTGATCAAACTGTTTTCATACATGTGGTTCCTCAGAGCTGCAGGACTCCGTGCTGAGGTTTACACAGAAGAAGAAGAGCGACAGATTATCATGTGACCTCTGCAGCAGGAACATCATCAAGCACTGAGAGGAGGAGGAGCAGGAGGAAGAGCAGCACCTCTACAGGCCCCTCCTCTCTAACATCCAGCTGAAGAGTCAGGAGGAGGAGCAGGAGGAGGAGGAGGAGGACTGGGATCTGACTGGTTCCAGTTCTTGGAGACAAACAGGATCAGTGTGTGAATCAGACTTTACTCTGGCTGCTTCTATACAGTCTGTCTGTGAATGTCCTGCTCGCTCCACCCCAACTCCGCCCCAGCTCCAGCCCAGCTCCGCCCCTCACCATGCCTGGACGGTGGGTTTGGTACTGGATTCAGATCAGACCCAGCACGAACTTACAATGTTCCTGGTGTCGATGCCCAGGCAGCAGAGCAGAGCTTTGTTGCAGTGGGAGCCCCCCCACTGGTACCTGAGGCCGAACGCCTCGTGGATGTCCTGAAGCTGCGTCCACACGCCGCCACGCACAGACCTGAACCAACCAATGAGATGAGTGGAAGACAAGGTAAACAAAGAGACTCAAGTGTGCTACAGCAGGTACATGTGTGTACACAACACAACACAAACACTGTGAACACTATAAACACTTCCTCTCTTTGAGGACACAGGAGCAGAGGATATGAGGTCACTGCCAGGCGACCAATGAAACGCAGCGTTACCATGATTAAAGTCACAGATTTCTGTTTGAGAACTGATGGAAACATTTGTGATGATGTGAGAACACAACTCAACAACATGTAGAACACAGGTCTGGTTGTTTTAATGAGGAACAGTCACAGGTTCTAACTTAAATTTGTCAGTCAACCAATCAGCTCACAGGAAACAGTCCTCGGCCCCTGAAGACGAGGCTGGTCCTCTGAGGAGCCACACTCACCTGCTGCATGCTGACCTCCTCTCCTCCTCGCCTCCCGGCTGTGGTCTATCCTGTGGGGGCTCCAGCAGGATCTTCAGGGACACCACCTGGTCCTCCACAGGGGGGGCGGCGGTCTGAGGGAAGCTGCTGTGAAACAGCTTCTCCAGACGGCTGGACAGCGACGCCTGCAGAGAGCACAGCAGCTGGTCACTCACACCCTCTGACATCACAGCCATGACCCGTCACATGACAAGACGTCAGGGACAGGAACAGAGAACGTCCCATGAAGAACGATGGCGACAGTGCTGGTTGTGATGTGTGTACAACAGTCATTTCAAGTGAGCGTGGAAACAACAACAACAACACGCTGAGACACCTTTCTGTGCAACGAGGGCTGAAACTCCAGGAAGCTCAGGTATTTCACACTCTACACACCAGCACCACAGCGTCACCACAGCACAGGTCTGTTCCTGAGGGGAAAGGTCCTGAGTTACATCACAGCACGCAGCAGGGTTGTACTGAGACCTGGGGTGAAACGGGTGCTGCCACAGTAACAACACGTCATGGTGACGGTGTTGAAGGCTTCTGAACACATGAATATTGAATTAACAGTGTTCTTATCTACGGTCAGGACACAGTCGAGTGGGGCTCTGTTCACTGCTGGTTTTAGTTAAATCCATCATGTGGAGCTCCAGCCTCACCTCAGCTCTCTGCAGGTGAAGCTGACAGCCAATCCGAACGCCGCCCTCTGCTGCTCCACCAGGAGAACTACGTCTGTTGTGCTAACTGTTCTGATTTCAAACACTGAATGGTGATGATGGGGGGGGGGGGCACTGGTGCACCAGACACTGTCACACTCCAAACCCAGTTTCCTGCTGGTGGCCACACTGGTTCTACTGGTCAACACTGCTGGTGAACCAGCAGGTCCACACTGAGCTGAGGCTCAGCACCAGTGTGTGTTAATCTGAGTGGAATGTAGTCCACTTCAAATACCTGAGCAGGTCACATTCCTGAGGGCGGAGCCTGCACTCTCAACCGACATCAGTGTGTGTGTATGTGTGTGTGTGTGTGTGTGTCACACTTCACCAGGAGCTCCACCTCTCAGGAGTGAGTCAGTCCATGTTTAATACAAACAGTGGACGCTGGTGTCAGAGCTGTGACTCGCCTCATTATGAATAAACAGGAAGTGGAGCTGATTTAAAGTCAAACTCACTTCCTCCTCTGGTTTGTGGACAGGAGACATTTCGTCAGTTTGAACTGAGTCTGACACGTTTTTATTTTTCTTCTCTCTGTAAAACTCTTTGGAACCTCATTTGAATAAAGCTTATTATTATTATCATTATTATTATTATTATTATCATCATCATTATTATAATTGCATATGGACTTTGACAGTAGTTAGTGTGTATTGACTGGTCAGCGGCCTGTGTGAATGAACTGAACTTGCTCTCTCACACAGATGTTTCCCATATGAAAATATCTGTCTGTTCTGTATCAGCCTTCATTCACAGATATCACTGGTCAGTAGTTTGTCAGCAGCATTATGTGGACTATGATCATAATTTATATTGGATTAGGGCTGAAAAATTTATCAAAATATGACTGAAATCTCAATGTGGCCCTGTGCGATATCCAAATCACAGGAGCTGTAATTTTTTTGATGAAGGTAAAATGTGTCACAACACTGTTGTGCATTGTTAGCACCATATGTGTTGTCCTGCTGCAGAGACGCCCCGGCCTTCAGGTCATATTCTCCAGGTGAGAGGGAACAAGTTTGTTTGGTACAAGCCAAACAAAAATCACATCATCATCATGTTTATATTTCTTCAGTAAAAATGAAAATGTCCATTCAACTGAAATCATGACTGACATCTGACAAAATATTTACAACTTGATTTTTTTGCTGTAATCCTAATATTGATGATATTTGTAGTAAAATGTGATAATAAAGTCTGATAATATATCCAGTTATTTGTTTTTTATTAGAATCAATAACATTAATCAAAGACCTTTTATACATTTGCTCATTATAGAACTGAGATGTGTTCCACATTTTACAGTGCAAGAATAAAAACACTGTAAAATACGTAATGGGCATCTATTGTCTGATTATACCTGATGAGCTCTTATTTCTAACTCCTGTAAGATTTTATAATGATTGATGAATATCAATTCTAAAAGAAAAAAAAATTTAAAGTTTGTAAATCATCACTTGAAACTGAAACCAACTTCCTGCTCAGTTCAAACCTCAGACCTTTGATTTTATTTATCCAGGTTCTCAGATCTGGAGTTTCACTCTGACCCAAATCACTGAACTAGTTCCAGTGAAAACTGTCCACAGTAACGTCTGTGTGTTGTACATGAAAATGATATTTAACAAACAGAAACTGTGTTTTCACAATAATAATAATAATAATAATAATAATAATAATAATAATAATAATGTGAATCACATCTATTAAATTTTTCAGGAATAGATGTTTTAAAACCAAATTACCAGATTCCACTGTAGGTCAGAGAATATCAGATTTTTGTAATTTGGATGATCTGAACCCTGGACTGAACCCTCTGTATTTTTGCTGTTTTTTGTTCCACACTGGCTCTGTCCTGTTTTCTCCTCATCAATAAAAACTAAGGTCAGGTCCTGGTCTGAGCTGCTGTCTGATCAGCTGTGCACTTTGTCTCCTACAGTTCTTACCGACTGTCTGTCTGTCCTGCTGATTTCCTCACTGACTGCAGGACCTTCAGTTTTGTGCCACTCCTCCTCCTCCTCCTCCTCCTCCTCCCCCCTCGCTTTGCTCTCTGCAGGAGGAGCCACGCTCTGCTCCATGTTGAACGCTGCCCAGGACTCCCCCTCCACCTGCTGCTGCTCACCAAAGGCGCTCCATCCTGCATCCGCCTCACTGTCTGCGCCCTCAACGGCCGAGCTGAAGTTCCCAAAACTGTCACTGACGGGGAAGTCTGCGAACCTGCCTCCATCTTTCCCCTCACTTCCACAGCTGTGAAATTTGGGGGAGTTGAAGTTGCCAAAGTCATCATCCTCCTCAGTGTGTGCAGCTTCCTGTGCAGGAGCAGAGCTGTGCGACCTGCTCTGCTCCTGCTGGTCAAAATCAGCAAAGCCCTGACCACCAAATGAGCCAGCGTCTCCAAAGTCCCCAAAGTCCCCAAAGTCCTCGTCCTCCTCGTCCTCTGCCAGCTGACTGTGGTCGGCAGGCGTGGCGGTTTCCCCCTGGAGGGGCGGAGAGGGCACTGAGCCTGTGGTGCTCATGTCACCATACTCCTCTAGAGCGTCTGTTGATAGCGGCCGGCCAAAAGACGTCTCTGTCTCTGTCTCCGTCTCCGTCTCATTCCCAGAACCCTTCTCTTCTGACTGTCCCGTCTCGCTGTCTGCAGCTGCATCAGGTGAGAGGTCGTTCTCACTGCAGCCCGCGGCGTCTTTGGATTCGTCCCTGTCAGCTACGTCCACACTGGTCAGAGTGAGGGGTTTGTTAGTGCAAACTGCCTCTGAGGTGGAGCGCTCCTGTTCAAAGGCTACGTTCCTTTGTTGTGAGTCAGCATCTGTGTGAGGGCCCCAGTCCGGAGCCTCACTGGGAGCAGATATGGAATCAGAGCCGGACGTGTTGGATCCAGTTCTGTTTGTGTCCCTGACATTGTCCTCTGAAGTCGTTCCCTGCTCTAAATGACAGTGCGGGTCGTGGCAGGCAGCCTCTGTGGGACTGTCCAAGTCCTGATTTGCCGTCTGGCTGAGGTGTCCTTCAGCACTGGAGAAAGCAGCAAAGTCTGCAAAATCATCCTCTGGGCTGCAGACTGGGACGCTGCCCGTGTCCTCGGTGGACGTTCCTTTTATATGAGAGTGGACAGAATTCTGCGAGGAGGGGCTTCCCTGAACATCAAAGGTTGCAAACCCGTTTGTTAGCACCTCTGTGCCTCCGCCGTTGCAATCAGCAGGCTCGCTGCCAGCTGTGTCGCTCACCGAGAAATCCAGGGAGCTGGAGACAACCTTTTTCATCTCAGTTCTTTCTGAGGGACTGCTGCCCAGGCGGCTCGCTGGCACAACGCCATTAGCCTTGGACAGCTCATTATTGGGGTTGTGGGTGCCGTTAGAGGAGCTGTGGCTGAATCCTATCACCCCTCTGTTGTTGATGACCTCGGGTGGGGAGGTGGCGGTCAAAGCTTGGGTCTGGTTAAAAGTGGTCGGGGTGTCGAATTCTGTGAAGCTGATGCTGTTTGGGATGGCGGAGAAGGTGCCAAAGTCTCCAAACTCGTCATCCTCTTCCTCTGCACCGTCCTCCATCGGTGGCGGGGAGGAGGAGTACATGCGGATCACATCTGGCTCCATGATTCTCTGGCAATCTACGAATCCTCCTGGCTACACCTGAGACAGTGAGAAAGGACAAGATCAGAAACCTAATCCACCACAGCAGACCTTTTTAAAAACACGTGATTAAGCTCATTCTGGTTTCATCAACACAAGAAGTAAATAAGGGCAGCTCTCAGTGGCGCTCCAGGACCAATTAGTTTGATGTGTGGTTTGAGCTGAAGTACAAATTGAATCACTAAAGCTCTAACAGACGAGGGACTGGTGTCAAACTGACAGCAATAAAGCTGTAATGAGAAGCCAGTGCAGGAGCTGTAACACACCGTGTCAACATGAAGTTAGTCGACTCACATCAGCCTGCATCTTCTGACCCAACAAGTTCTACTTATAAACTCTTCACTCATGTGATATTTACACACTGAGGAACCTCAGGGCAACATGTGGCAGGGAAACACTGCCTGCTGGTGGAGTCTGTAAAAAACAACGGAGCCGTTTTATTTTATCTTAGCTTTACTCACTATATTTCCTCTCACCTGAGCTCTGTCAGCCCACTTACATGTGTTTGTATTAAAATGCCTTATCCAAACCTCAAACACAGGTGTTATTGCCATGAATACGTCCTTGTAACCTGTTTCCCTCTACGAACTTCCTGGATGAGCTCCAGAGGCCTGATCTGTGTGAGTGTTTGCACTCAGCCCCACTGCTGCGTCTCTTAATGTGACCATCACTCACATGATGATTCCGTAGAGTCACAGAAACAATCCACTGTTTTCAACAGAATCAAACTGAAGTGAGAGTTTGTGTTTTTGAAGAAAATTTTCACCTGTTTTACAGAATAAGAGTCTCTGAGGTTTGTTAAACGTTCTCCCCAGATTTTAAAGCTCCACCCAGTCTAAAGGTAGATGTCCATGTGTTTGTGATTATAAAGCAGGTCTTGGTTCTATATTAATACTGTGAAAGTATCAAAGCCTCAGTCCACAGAGAAATGCACACAGCCTGTATTCAGAAACTGAGCCTTAAAACCAGCCGTCAGGACTTCTGGAACTTTGTGATGTCACAACAAAAGCAGTCACCAAGAGACTCAGATCCTCTCTTCTGATTGGCTGACTGACCTGTTGTTACTAGAGCTCCAGAGAGAAGCCTGAGAGAGGAGATGTAAAACTACACTGAGATGGTTTTTGGTTCTTAAAACCATAAATATATCTTCTGATGGAGATCAACACTTCAGATAAACCATAGAAGAAGAGTAAAATATGGAACCTTTAAAATTTTACTTCAGTGCTGTAACTTTCAATTCAATCATAACAGCAAAAGGGTCCAATTGGTTCAATGGATATTCCCTAATAATTTAGTTTCTTGGCAAGAACCATACAGGTCATTTTTCAATTAGTATCGGAAACTACTACTATTTGTAAATGCTGAAGTGTATGCTTTTCTGTGAACAAATCCAATCAGTCAGTCAATCACTAAAAAAAATCAATCACTATTTCTAGAATCCATTAATGATTTCAGTACAAACACAGACCTTCTGGTTGCAGCTCTTTATTTTGGGTTTTGGACGGTGATGCTCAGACAGAAAATACTGAAGACGTGACTTTCAGCTCTGGATTCTTTTTTCTTACAGTTGAAATGTTTAATCAATTAAATTTAATAATCAAGATATAAGTTTAAAATGACAATAATTAGTTGTCGTCCTCAGGTTGCAGTCCTTGCTTTCATACACACTCAGTTCGCAGTTTATTAGGAACACCTAGCTAAAGCTAAGTCAGTCTAATACAAAAGTCCTGTAATAAATCCTGTTAAAGAGGTGCTGCTTCAACTGGATGATCATGATTGGTTTGAATGGGGCGGACAAAATAATAGGAACACCTGTCAACATTACACAATGCAGTTTAACTGCATCACAAACTACATCCTCCTAAATGATCACACTGTTGAATTAACACTTCTCTAAAAACAGTTTCAACACAAACTGAACATTACAACCTTCATGAAGGGAGGGACCTCTGTATTATATGTTTTAGCTGGGTGTACCTGAAAAAAGTGTATATTTACAGCCTGTCTATAGTTTTGTTATCCCGATCGAACTGTAAATCTATTGTGCTCTTCTGCTTTGCACACACAACATTTATTTCCCGTCTGTCCTGTCTGGGGAGTTTTCCCTTCTCTGAGGACAGAGGGGGGGTCACACACTGTACAGAATGACAGGGCCTTCGGATCAGTGATATGAGGGTATATCATTACAACTGACCGACTTGACTACTTCTAAGTGTACCAGCTAAAGATCTACTGTACAATGGACCAGTTCCATCAGGATACAATGACGTTATTTGAAATGTACACACCCACTAAATAAAGTGTGACCCAAGTGTTTCTGGTATAGAACTGAAGATTATATATTATTGTATATGAGAATGACAGTCTCTGTAAACCTTCATGCCCCCCAGCAGGAGCAGTGGGAGGCGTCTGAAACGTGTATTTGCTTTGTTGGCCTTATCTCTCAGAATACCTGGGAGCAGGTAGTTCACACCCGGGCCGTGCTGAGCCGGACTACAGACATTCCTCCCCCCTCCCCGGGTCCGGATGAGACACAGCGGGAGTGACTCTTGAGTTACAGCAGCTGTAACACAGTCTCTTAAATTACCGCTTCCTCATGTCGAACTCAGAAAGTTCAGGCAAACTTTCACACCTTTTCCTCACCTGTCTGGCGTCGGTGGTTCAGTGAAGCTGGGAGGCTGACGTAGCTACATCGGTTAGCATCTAGCTTGGCAGGCTAACAGGCTCGCTAACACTGTGATTAGCTGAGTAGAGTCATGATGTACAATAGAAAATGAATAGTGCAGGATTAAAGAGGAACTAGACTAACGGTTAGGTTAGTCATAATTAGAGGACAGCTGATTAAACTACACGGTCGAGACACTTCTGAGATGGAGTGTAACTAGCTAACTTAGCTTAGCTTGGTTAGCCTGTGAGGAAAGGCAGAATTCACCGTGTTGCTATGAGCGATGTTGGCGTCAACGTTTCATCAGTTTGTTGCCACTTCACCGAGTCGGTTCAGCTGTTGAGCTACAGAGGTACACGGTCATCTCACATATAAAAAGGCTTCAACAACACTTGAAGCTTCAGATACAAGTGAGAGAGAAGTCAACACCTCCGCGAACTGCGCAGCTAGCTAACACTGACAACAAGCGACTAGCTTTAGCTTTAGCTTCTCTTCGCCGTCCGGCTCGGTTTGACAGCCGGTGACTCCGTTACCGACAGAAACTGTTGAACTTACCGTGAGATGTCGTCCACCGATGTCCATGACTCAGTGAAAGTCTGTCCTGTCCGCCGATTGTCAGCTGGAGCCGCCTGCACAGCGCAGGGCGGCTGGAAGTGACACAGAAGAGAAGGTTGACTCAGCCGGCTGCTGCTGCTGCTGCCCTGCCTCAGTCCCCCAGCATGCACCGCGGAGGAGGGCCGGTGTTGTTCGCCAGTCAGATACTGTTTCCCCTCACCTTAACGTGTAACCTCATCCACACCCTAACCACCGGGGGGGGGGGGGGCACAGCTGTAATGGGCAACACAACATCGCAAACACTATATCACAAGCAAACAGACTTGGTCACAACAGCTGTGTCAGAGCGCGGCAAACAGAAATATCTAATAAATAAAGTAACATAAACAGTGAGTGTGTGTGTGTGTGTGTGTGTGTGTGTAGTGTAATGTAATGTAATGTAATGTAATTGTAGTCTGTCAAACCTGTTTGCTTTTAATTACACAGAGAACCCTGAGCAGTTACAGTTCCTGTGAGATGACACGGTTTTAAATCGTGTAACATGTCAGTGATATTACACAGGTTCAGTGTTGTAAAGTCTCGAAACCTCGAGTCCAAGTCGAGTCTTGAGTCCCCAGAGTTGGAGTCCAAGTTCAAGTCACCAAAGAAAAGTCCAAGTCGAGTCTGAGTCAGGTCCCGGTGACCTGAGTCCAAGTCTGCTTTACTCTGGCACAGTCACAAGAGCTGATGTACAAATAAAAAGGTCGACATTAAACACAGATGACACAGCTGTCAACATTTTAAAGGGAGTTTATTTCCTGTGTGATACAACAAACAATCAAATGCATAGTTAACAAAGAAAAGTCAGAGTCTCCAATTTCTGAGTCCAAATGAAGTCAGTGCTCAAGTCCAAGCTTAGTCACAAGTCCCGGACTGGAAATAATGTCACTTAAAACCAGAGTGGCAGCAGTAACAGAGCTGTGCTTTTCTCTAAAAGCAGAACAGTGTGTACTTCAAATATTATGTGCTGGGAGGACTGATTCAAGGTGGTCACTGAGTCCAGGATTTTTGCAAGGCATCGTAATTTAGAGACAACCTTTAATAGTTTAGCATAGCAGGAGTCTCATAGACAGCCCTCTGAGCCCCAGGAACTGTACCACACAAGACTGGAAGGTTAATTCTATATCTATATTAAGCAGTTTACTACAACTGGGGCGACAGGCTTTAAAAAGTAAGGATCAAGTTTATTCCTACTGACTGAATATCATAGTGTAAAACGAGGTCCTGGTATCCTCTGAGAGTCAGGATCAGGTGGGACGGAGCGGTCCTGGATGAGTTCCTTCAGAGAGGCCAATTACAAGTCTCTTTATGATGATGATGTAGATGAGCTTCAGACCAGTTTTTATGAAAACATGTTCAACTAAATATGAATCATAGCAGAGGATTTTTACAGAGTTTAACCCTTTCAGACCCAGTGCCCATTGCAATGGATACTGGTCTCAGTGTGTGAAAATAAAATGTTTTACCATGGACTTTGGCCTGGGAACTAAACTGAAGTCATAACACCAGGTGACAGAGTAACGCAGCTGAAGTTATACCAAAAGTTGAGTGATGTGAAATCCTAATGAATCTGACAGTTACAACCATTTCAGTCTAAACATGATGAAACTGTTTGAACAACAAAGTCATTTTCCATCAGACCAGGTAGATCCCAGGATGCCTGATGACCTGAAAGTGGACAAACTCACAGCGGATTGAACCATTTCAGTGTAGTTTTACATCTCCTCTCTCAGACTCTTCTCTGATCCGGTTTGAGGATCCACTGAAATGAACTGATCCTTCAGGCCTCCACCAGTTGCTGATGGGGTTTCTCCGCGACCCCGCCCTGTCTGTGGCCTGTGGTGGCTCTCAAAGGCAGAGATCATCTCATCTTAGTCCCAACACTGTTGACGTGTTGATCATGAAATTAATGAAGTGTCACACATGTTAGAGATATTGAGCCTAACTTGACTGACATTAATACAAATAAATGTTGACTCTAATGACTATAAAGCACTGATAACGTCGTATTGATCTGAAGTCACACTGGCTGGTAAGATGTGATTGTTAAACACTTTACTGGTTCAGAGTCACATTCATCCACCGGCTTTTCCACCACCACTCATTTTCAGATCTGACTTCCAGAGACAACCCTCAGGAACTGCGGCACTAATGGAGCCGGGACCGGTCCGACCAACCTCCGGCCGAGCAGCTGAGGCATGGATGTATAACACCTTATCTTATTATAACACCTTAACTTATTATAACACCTTATCTTATTATAACACCTTATCTTATTATAACACCTTAACTTATTATAAGACCTTATCTTATTATAACACCTTATAACACCTTATCTTATTATAAGACCTTATTATAAGACCTTATCTTATTATAACACCTTATTATAACACCTTATCTTATTATAACACCTTATTATAACACCTTATAACGTGGCGAAGACGAAGGAGATGGTGGTGGACTTCAGGAGGAACAAGCCCCTGCCCTCTCCTGTCTGCATCAGTGGGACAGATGTGGATTTAGTGGCCTCATACAAGTACCTGGGTGTAACACTGGACAATAAACTGGACTGGTCCACCAATACAGAGGCCATCTACAAGAAGGGTCAGAGTCGGCTTTACTTCTTGAGGAGGCTCAGGTCTTTTCATGTCTGCAACAAGATGCTGCAGATGTTCTATCAGTCTGTTGTGGCGAGCACCATCTTCTTTGCTGCGGTGTCCTGGGGTGCGGGCATCAAGGCAAAGGACGCCAACAGACTGAACAAACTCATCAAAAAGGCTGAGTCTGTTGTTGGCTCTAAACTTGTCACCCTGGAGGAGGTGGTGGAGGAAAGGATGCTGGCAAAACTGCTGGCAATCATGGACAATCCCTCTCACCCCCTCCACAAAACACTGGACAAGCTGAAGAGCAGCTTCAGCAACAGACTCATCCAACCCCGCTGCTCTAAGGAACGATACAGGAAATCGTTCCTACCTACTGTAATCAGACTGTACAACTCATCCTCCTCTGTCAGAGCCAAGATGACACAAGATGACTTGTCACACTTTGCACTCTGAATTTTCATCACAACACTCCACTCCAAATACTAACCATATTGATATTATATATCATATTCATACAATATTTGTATCCATCTTTTTGCACTTTCCATTTACATACGCATATACATAGTATATTATTATTTATATCTGCCATTCTGTATTTTTATTTCTTTCTGTCTACCTCTGTATTTTATTCTATTGTATATTTTGTATTATAATACACCGGACAGCTGTAACAAACTAATTTCCCTTCGGGGATGAATAAAGTCATCTATCTATCTATCTATCTATCTATCTATCTATCTATCTATCTATCTTATCTTATTATAAGACCTTATCTTATTATAAGACCTTATTATAAGACCATATCTTATTATCAGACCTTATCTTATTATAAGACCTTATTATAAGACCTTATCTTATTATAAGACCTTATCTTATTATAAGACCTTATTATAACACCTTATCTTATTATAAGACCTTATCTTATTATAAGACCTTATTATAACACCTTATCTTATTATAACACCTTATTATAACACCTTATCTTATTATAAGACCTTATTATAACACCTTATCTTATTATAAGACCTTATCTTATTATAAGACCTTATTATAAGACCTTACCTTATTATAAGACCTTATCTTATTATAAGACCTTATTATAACACCTTATCTTATTATAAGACCTTATCTTATTATAAGACCTTATTATAACACCTTATCTTATTATAAGACCTTATTATAAGACCTTATCTTATTATAAGACCTTATTATAAGACCTTATCTTATTATAAGACCTTATTATAACACCTTATCTTATTATAACACCTTATTATAAGACCTTATCTTATTATAAGACCTTATTATAACACCTTATCTTATTATAAGACCTTATCTTATTATAAGACCTTATCTTATTATAAGACCTTATTATAAGACCTTACCTTATTATAAGACCTTATCTTATTATAAGACCTTATTATAAGACCTTATCTTATTATAAGACCTTATCTTATTATAAGACCTTATTATAACACCTTATCTTATTATAAGACCTTATTATAAGACCTTATCTTATTATAAGACCTTATTATAAGACCTTATCTTATTATAAGACCTTATCTTATTATAAGACCTTATTATAAGACCTTATCTTATTATAAGACCTTATTATAAGACCTTATCTTATTATAAGACCTTATTATAACACCTTATCTTATTATAAGACCTTATTATAACACCTTATCTTATTATAACACCTTATTATAAGACCTTATCTTATTATAAGACCTTATTATAACACCTTATCTTATTATAACACCTTATTATAAGACCTTATCTTATTATAACACCTTATTATAACACCTTATCTTATTATAACACCTTATTATAAGACCTTATCTTATTATAAGACCTTATTATAACACCTTATCTTATTATAACACCTTATTATAAGACCTTATCTTATTATAACACCTTATTATAAGACCTTATCTTATTATAACACCTTATTATAAGACCTTATCTTATTATAAGACCATTTTGAAATAACTTATCTCCAATGGGCAGCGGAGGTTCGGGCTGCGGGTCGCTCCTCTGGGCGGCGCTGAGCTCCAAGGACCCCTCACCAATCAGGACCCGGAGCTCCGAGGCAGCGTCGCCGCCCGCCCCCCCCCCCCCCCCCCACCCCCCCCAGTTCACTACAGTTTTCTCCTCCTTACCCAAAGAACAGAAGATGGCCCGGACCAAGCAGACCGCCCGTAAATCCACCGGAGGAAAGGCCCCCAGGAGGCAGCTGGCTGCCCGTAAGAGCGCCCCGGCCACCGGCGGCGTGAAGAAGCCTCACGGCTACAGGCCCGGTGCCGTGGCCCTCAGGGAGATCAGACCAGAAGTCCACCGAGCTGCTGAGATCGCCCAGGACTTCAACACCGACCTGCGCTCCCGGAGCTCCGCCGCCAGGGCCCTGCAGGCCAGCGAGGCCTGGTCGGCCTGTTCCACCAACCTGTGCGCTTCCACGCCAAGAGGGTCACCATCATGCCCGCAGACATCCAGCTGGCCCGCCGCATCCGGGGGAGAGGGCGGAGACCAGAGAACAGCGGCTCTTTGCAGAGCCCCTTCCCCCCGTTCATACAAACTCTTAATACATTAACTCACGACCCAAATTCAGATACACATCAGCTGATTACCAAACCGGAAACCGTCTTTACAAGCCGCGTCAAATCGTCTTCCAATGGTAGAGAGTGTACGGGGGGGCACACCTGGCAGCAGCTGTGTTGATTCACAGGTCGCTCAGTGCGTGTGCTCGTGGCGCAGCCCGGTGAGCGCGTGCTGCGTTTAGGTGCTGCTGGTCTCGGTGAACTCATGTGTTTCAAAGTGGAGCAGATCTTTTCTGTAAATGCCTCGATTATACAGTTACCAACCATAGACTCTGGGAACCTGTTCTCTGAGTCAGAGTCTGTTCTCTGAGTCAGAGTCTGTTCTCTGAGTCAGAACCCGTTCTCTGAGTCAGAGCCCGTTCTCTGAGTCAGAACCGTTCTCTGAGTCAGAGTCTGTTCTCTGAGTCAGAGCCCGTTCTCTGAGTCAGAGTCTGTTCTCTGAGTCAGAGTCTGTTCTCTGAGTCAGAACCCGTTCTCTGAGTCAGAGCCCGTTCTCTGAGTCAGAACCGTTCTCTGAGTCAGAGTCTGTTCTCTGAGTCAGAGCCTGTTCTCTGAGTCAGAACCCGTTCTCTGAGTCAGAGCCTGTTCTCTGAGTCAGAGTCTGTTCTCTGAGTCAGAGCCTGTTCTCTGAGTCAGAACCCGTTCTCTGAGTCAGAGCCTGTTCTCTGAGTCAGAGTCTGTTCTCTGAGTCAGAGCCTGTTCTCTGAGTCAGAACCGTTCTCTGAGTCAGAGTCTGTTCTCTGAGTCAGAGTCCGTTCTCTGAGTCAGAGCCCGTTCTCTGAGTCAGAACCGTTCTCTGAGTCAGAGTCTGTTCTCTGAGTCAGAGTCTGTTCTCTGAGTCAGAACCCGTTCTCTGAGTCAGAACCGTTCTCTGAGTCAGAACCCGTTCTCTGAGTCAGAGTCTGTTCTCTGAGTCAGAGCCCGTTCTCTGAGTCAGAGTCTGTTCTCTGAGTCAGAACCCGTTCTCTGAGTCAGAGCCTGTTCTCTGAGTCAGAACCCGTTCTCTGAGTCAGAACCCGTTCTCTGAGTCAGAGCCTGTTCTCTGAGTCAGAACCGTTCTCTGAGTCAGAACCGTTCTCTGAGTCAGAGTCTGTTCTCTGAGTCAGAGCCCGTTCTCTGAGTCAGAACCGTTCTCTGAGTCAGAGTCTGTTCTCTGAGTCAGAACCGTTCTCTGAGTCAGAGTCTGTTCTCTGAGTCAGAGTCTGTTCTCTGAGTCAGAACCCGTTCTCTGAGTCAGAGTCTGTTCTCTGAGTCAGAACCCGTTCTCTGAGTCAGAGTCTGTTCTCTGAGTCAGAGTCTGTTCTCTGAGTCAGAACCCGTTCTCTGAGTCAGAGTCTGTTCTCTGAGTCAGAACCCGTTCTCTGAGTCAGAGTCTGTTCTCTGAGTCAGAACCCGTTCTCTGAGTCAGAGCCTGTTCTCTGAGTCAGAACCGTTCTCTGAGTCAGAACCCGTTCTCTGAGTCAGAGTCTGTTCTCTGAGTCAGAGCCTGTTCTCTGAGTCAGAACCCGTTCTCTGAGTCAGAGCCTGTTCTCTGAGTCAGAACCCGTTCTCTGAGTCAGAGCCTGTTCTCTGAGTCAGAGTCTGTTCTCTGAGTCAGAGCCTGTTCTCTGAGTCAGAACCGTTCTCTGAGTCAGAACCGTTCTCTGAGTCAGAGTCTGTTCTCTGAGTCAGAGTCCGTTCTCTGAGTCAGAGCCCGTTCTCTGAGTCAGAACCGTTCTCTGAGTCAGAGTCTGTTCTCTGAGTCAGAGTCTGTTCTCTGAGTCAGAACCCGTTCTCTGAGTCAGAACCGTTCTCTGAGTCAGAACCCGTTCTCTGAGTCAGAGTCTGTTCTCTGAGTCAGAGCCCGTTCTCTGAGTCAGAGTCTGTTCTCTGAGTCAGAACCCGTTCTCTGAGTCAGAGCCTGTTCTCTGAGTCAGAACCCGTTCTCTGAGTCAGAACCCGTTCTCTGAGTCAGAGCCTGTTCTCTGAGTCAGAACCGTTCTCTGAGTCAGAACCGTTCTCTGAGTCAGAGTCTGTTCTCTGAGTCAGAGTCCGTTCTCTGAGTCAGAGCCCGTTCTCTGAGTCAGAACCGTTCTCTGAGTCAGAGTCTGTTCTCTGAGTCAGAGTCTGTTCTCTGAGTCAGAACCCGTTCTCTGAGTCAGAACCGTTCTCTGAGTCAGAACCCGTTCTCTGAGTCAGAGTCTGTTCTCTGAGTCAGAGCCCGTTCTCTGAGTCAGAGTCTGTTCTCTGAGTCAGAACCCGTTCTCTGAGTCAGAGCCTGTTCTCTGAGTCAGAACCCGTTCTCTGAGTCAGAACCCGTTCTCTGAGTCAGAGCCTGTTCTCTGAGTCAGAACCGTTCTCTGAGTCAGAACCGTTCTCTGAGTCAGAGTCTGTTCTCTGAGTCAGAGCCCGTTCTCTGAGTCAGAACCGTTCTCTGAGTCAGAGTCTGTTCTCTGAGTCAGAACCGTTCTCTGAGTCAGAGTCTGTTCTCTGAGTCAGAGTCTGTTCTCTGAGTCAGAACCCGTTCTCTGAGTCAGAACCCGTTCTCTGAGTCAGAGTCTGTTCTCTGAGTCAGAACCCGTTCTCTGAGTCAGAGTCTGTTCTCTGAGTCAGAGTCTGTTCTCTGAGTCAGAACCCGTTCTCTGAGTCAGAGTCTGTTCTCTGAGTCAGAACCCGTTCTCTGAGTCAGAGCCTGTTCTCTGAGTCAGAACCGTTCTCTGAGTCAGAACCCGTTCTCTGAGTCAGAGTCTGTTCTCTGAGTCAGAGCCTGTTCTCTGAGTCAGAACCCGTTCTCTGAGTCAGAGCCTGTTCTCTGAGTCAGAACCCGTTCTCTGAGTCAGAACCCGTTCTCTGAGTCAGAGCCTGTTCTCTGAGTCAGAACCGTTCTCTGAGTCAGAACCGTTCTCTGAGTCAGAGTCTGTTCTCTGAGTCAGAGCCCGTTCTCTGAGTCAGAACCGTTCTCTGAGTCAGAGTCTGTTCTCTGAGTCAGAACCGTTCTCTGAGTCAGAGTCTGTTCTCTGAGTCAGAGTCTGTTCTCTGAGTCAGAACCCGTTCTCTGAGTCAGAACCGTTCTCTGAGTCAGAACCCGTTCTCTGAGTCAGAGTCTGTTCTCTGAGTCAGAGCCTGTTCTCTGAGTCAGAACCCGTTCTCTGAGTCAGAGCCTGTTCTCTGAGTCAGAGTCTGTTCTCTGAGTCAGAGCCTGTTCTCTGAGTCAGAACCCGTTCTCTGAGTCAGAGCCTGTTCTCTGAGTCAGAGTCTGTTCTCTGAGTCAGAGCCTGTTCTCTGAGTCAGAACCGTTCTCTGAGTCAGAACCGTTCTCTGAGTCAGAGTCTGTTCTCTGAGTCAGAGTCCGTTCTCTGAGTCAGAGCCCGTTCTCTGAGTCAGAACCGTTCTCTGAGTCAGAGTCTGTTCTCTGAGTCAGAGTCTGTTCTCTGAGTCAGAACCCGTTCTCTGAGTCAGAACCGTTCTCTGAGTCAGAACCCGTTCTCTGAGTCAGAGTCTGTTCTCTGAGTCAGAGCCCGTTCTCTGAGTCAGAGTCTGTTCTCTGAGTCAGAACCCGTTCTCTGAGTCAGAGCCTGTTCTCTGAGTCAGAACCCGTTCTCTGAGTCAGAACCCGTTCTCTGAGTCAGAGCCTGTTCTCTGAGTCAGAACCGTTCTCTGAGTCAGAACCGTTCTCTGAGTCAGAGTCTGTTCTCTGAGTCAGAGCCCGTTCTCTGAGTCAGAACCGTTCTCTGAGTCAGAGTCTGTTCTCTGAGTCAGAACCGTTCTCTGAGTCAGAGTCTGTTCTCTGAGTCAGAGTCTGTTCTCTGAGTCAGAACCCGTTCTCTGAGTCAGAACCCGTTCTCTGAGTCAGAGTCTGTTCTCTGAGTCAGAACCCGTTCTCTGAGTCAGAGTCTGTTCTCTGAGTCAGAACCCGTTCTCTGAGTCAGAACCCGTTCTCTGAGTCAGAGCCTGTTCTCTGAGTCAGAACCGTTCTCTGAGTCAGAACCCGTTCTCTGAGTCAGAGTCTGTTCTCTGAGTCAGAGCCTGTTCTCTGAGTCAGAACCCGTTCTCTGAGTCAGAGCCTGTTCTCTGAGTCAGAACCCGTTCTCTGAGTCAGAACCCGTTCTCTGAGTCAGAGCCTGTTCTCTGAGTCAGAACCGTTCTCTGAGTCAGAACCGTTCTCTGAGTCAGAGTCTGTTCTCTGAGTCAGAGCCCGTTCTCTGAGTCAGAACCGTTCTCTGAGTCAGAGTCTGTTCTCTGAGTCAGAACCGTTCTCTGAGTCAGAGTCTGTTCTCTGAGTCAGAGTCTGTTCTCTGAGTCAGAACCCGTTCTCTGAGTCAGAACCGTTCTCTGAGTCAGAACCCGTTCTCTGAGTCAGAGTCTGTTCTCTGAGTCAGAGCCCGTTCTCTGAGTCAGAACCGTTCTCTGAGTCAGAGTCTGTTCTCTGAGTCAGAATCTGTTCTCTGAGTCAGAACCGTTCTCTGAGTCAGAACCCGTTCTCTGAGTCAGAGTCTGTTCTCTGAGTCAGAGCCTGTTCTCTGAGTCAGAACCCGTTCTCTGAGTCAGAGCCTGTTCTCTGAGTCAGAACCCGTTCTCTGAGTCAGAACCCGTTCTCTGAGTCAGAGCCTGTTCTCTGAGTCAGAACCGTTCTCTGAGTCAGAACCGTTCTCTGAGTCAGAGTCTGTTCTCTGAGTCAGAGCCCGTTCTCTGAGTCAGAACCGTTCTCTGAGTCAGAGTCTGTTCTCTGAGTCAGAACCGTTCTCTGAGTCAGAGTCTGTTCTCTGAGTCAGAGTCTGTTCTCTGAGTCAGAACCCGTTCTCTGAGTCAGAACCGTTCTCTGAGTCAGAACCCGTTCTCTGAGTCAGAGTCTGTTCTCTGAGTCAGAGCCCGTTCTCTGAGTCAGAACCGTTCTCTGAGTCAGAGTCTGTTCTCTGAGTCAGAATCTGTTCTCTGAGTCAGAACCGTTCTCTGAGTCAGAATCTGTTCTCTGAGTCAGAGTCTGTTCTCTGAGTCAGAGCCTGTTCTCCCTGGGAGGTGAACAACTGCGTCCACGCCCCGAGGCCTGTACAAACATCGCCTGTCCAGCCTTTGCTTTTTTTTTAAATGATCAAATTAATTTAGTGTTTGTGTTGAAATATGAATCAGCGAATACAGAGTTACTTTATTTGTAAATCATTTAAAAAATATTATGATGGGTTGCCGGCTGTGTTTGTATCATGATGATGACAAGACAGGTCAGGTCAGGTGACCGCGGGAATTTAGCGGTAAAGCTGAGATAGAGCTTCTTAAAACGTCATTTTTATATACAGTCTATGGAAAAAACGCTGGAGCAGCTTCTCTCTGGACTTCACTGGGCCTGCTAGCATTAGCAGAGAGCCTGGAGATGCTAACGTCGAGGAGGACAGTAAACGCGGCAGCAGCTGCTAACGTTAGCTCAGCTAATCATCAGAGCCACAGACACCTGTTCAGCTGCACTACCCCATCTACACCTGAGTTCCACAGGTGGCAGAGACCCGGCGGCAGGCAGGTTACGGGTTTAGCACCCCCATAATTCAGCTATCACTTTTTACCTGTTAAAACCATAAGTCACGTCTAGATAACTATTTCAGTCCATAGAGACTTTTAGCTAACTATTTCAATCATGCTTTACCTAAAGCTAACTGTTTCAAACATTAGCTAACTATTTCAATCATGCTTTACCTAAAGCTAACTGTTTCAAACATTAGCTAACTATTTCAATCATATGTTACCTAAAGCTAACTGTTTCAAACATTCAGGTTAGACACCAAGATGTGACTAGGGCTTTAGGCCGGACAGTCCGGATTTTCAGTGCCCTGTCCGGCCGCTGTATGTTTGTGTAGCCTATTCAGCTACACAAACATCATCTTTAAACCACTCACAATTGTACTATAAATGAGAGTAAACCAGAGTCCTATGTACACCATAGTAATTTATTGATATGCCGCATAATGTCCTCCTTTTTGGTGTTATGGAAATGGTCACCCTAGATGTGACTGAGGGGGCTGTTAAAAATTATGGGTTATTTTATTACATTTATGGGTTATTTTTTCTTAAAGTTAATTGCTTTAACCACATGACTAAATAACAATAAATTGTTTTTGTAAAAAAGTGGTGGCAGGGTGCTGTGGAGACCCCAGGGTTTGTGTCCTGTCCATATACTGTTTAGACTGCTGTTTCAAAATCAAAGAATTTATTATCATTATTGTTGTTGTTATCATTATTGTTAAGATCAACAAAAGCTGGACTAAATAAAGCTAGGTTGGGGGGGGGGTTAATTCAGTAGTTAATGAGTAGAGTGTTACAGCCTGTCATCACATCACAATAGACACTAAGAGGAACTGTCTACAACACTGATGTGTGCGTGACCCACATACATGTAAGTTAAGGCTCTTATACTGTAAATAATAGTTTTTTCTTTGAGATGCTTTTCTGCCTCTGTACCTTGTGATGTCAGATCAGCTTTAAACTCGCTGTGATTTTTGTCGGTGACGGGATGAGGACCCCTGACAGGTGAGAAACTTTAATGTGTGAAAGTCAGCGGAGTCACAGAGGTCATTTCATGAGTGTTGGGACACAACACACTGGTCTACTTTTAACCAATCATGTTTTTCTGCTTTTTCATGAGGAAATGTGGAAATATGTTTCCTGTTTCTTTAAGTGTTGATGTGTTTATCATCACTCTTCAGTTCCTCGTCCTGCTCGTTGGATCATAAACACTGCCCAGATTCAGCTGTGTCAGTCTGCAGGAGGATCAACAGTCACCAAGACTCCAGCTCCTGTTTCTGTGAGTGTTCAACACGGTTCTACCTGTGGTTTAAAGAGTTCAGGTTGGAGTGTTTAGGGAGGGGTCGACCTCTGTAACGTAACGTAAGTCTGACAACCAGTCCTCCAACTTCACTCACCACACAGGTTGTTTATTGTTTGTTCTGACCCTTTGATACGACCCACAGGAGTGTCTCCTGAAGTGGCGGCCCTGTGGCCGCAGATGGTCAGGCTTAGGGCAAGATTAAGGTTTTGGTTAAAATGATTACTTTCTGAAGGCTAGAGGACCTTCGTTGTCATGGTAACAATAATAACAACATAGTTATTGCTGTGGAACAGTCCTGGATAAAAGAAGCAGGAAGCATGTTGTCTCATTTCCTGTAGCTGGTGTCTCTGTTGCTTACATGTTATTCAGATCTGCTAGTTTCTTTAGCAGTTTGCGATGATGTGTTATTAATTATTATGCGTCATAAAGTCAGGATTTTAGCAGCAGCTTGACGTGACTGCTGGTTAACATGTCGTCTTAATGGACGTTTTTTCAGTCACTGTTTCAAACTTGTCAGTGAGTACAGCTCAATTGTGAATTCAGTTGAAATACCTGAACAGTGTTTAAGGCTGAACTCGTTCCTTTCTGTGGGAAAATTTTATTTCAATGTTACAGAAGCAAGTGTATAATAAAACATAGAACAGCTGTTTAAATATCAATTAATATTTATCTGAAAACCCACATGACTGTGAAAACCTGATCTGTTCCAGTAACTCTCAGCTCCTGCAGCACTGATGCAACTCAGGGGCAGGAACCAGAACAAGGAACTTGTGGTTATGGTGTCTTAACCACTCAGCCACAGGACACCTGACCCCTCCCTCCAGTCACAGCTCATTTCCCATTAGACCCTGACACCATATAAACCTGTGGAACTGCTCAGAACCAGAGGCTGGTTGAGCTTCAGCAAAGAGGTCAAAGGTCAGTGTGAGAAATCACTTGATCAGTGAGAGTCAAACTGAGGAGCACTCATGTACAGAAACTATGTTTCAAGATATTTAAGACTGAAAACCTGATGAGTTTTTATGTAAACGAATGACTGACAGGCCAGAAAAGCAGAAACACAGTGTCCTCTGACCTCACTGCCGTGATGACACCAGAGAACGTCCTGAACACGCTGGATGATCTGAAAAATGAGGAATTCAATAAATTCAAGTGGTTCCTGCAGCAGCCCGACATCGTGCCCGGCTTCCCAACCATCAGGACGGGCCACCTGCAGACGACAAACACATGGGACACGGTGTCTCTGATGGTGCGGATGTACACACTTCCTGGAGCTGTGGAGGTGACCAGGACGGTTTTAAAGAAGATCAACAGGAATGATCTGGTGCAGAGTTTGTCTGACAGCAGCTCAGGACCAGGAGGTCAGTAGAGCACAGGAAAACATCAGGGGTTCTTTCAGGAGAAAGAAAACATTACTTATTACTTACAGTCAGTATTAAGTAATGTTTCTTGAATCCAGGTGATGATCTGACTGAGATCACCTGACACCTGTTCTCAACCTGTCTGCCTGTCTGAAGGATTCCTGCTTCATTAATGAAACACCAACATGAATAGAACATAATCGTCTCAGAGCTGTCTATACATACGACTGTTAAAACCTGATCCTTCCCAATATCTCTCTCTCTCTCTGTCTCTCTCTCTCTCTCTCTCTCTCTCTCTCTCACTCACTCAGTGGTCAGTGATGTTGGTGACACTCAGGCTCCTCTTCCTCAGACTGAAGGTAAAGCTGGTGTGTTCTCTGAAAAGTTATGTTTAAGTTTGTCTTTGTGACACACAGACGACGTCAACCTCTACAGCAGCATCACTTCAGTCTTCCTGTTTCTGACGTGTTAACTAAAGCATAACTTCCTCCTGTTCCTTATTATTGTGCACATCGCCATATCAAGATCATGTAGTGGTTACAAAATCTTGTAAATAAGAAATAAGGACGCATAACCTGTCAGACTCATCTTTACATTCTGGCAGCTGTTTATTTATGAGCGCAGTTTGTCATACAGGCACAATGAAGCCCTCTCTGTTCTACACCTCAGTATCAGAATAAGAGCACTAGAACAGTATTAACAGATGTTGTTTTCCCTAAAGTTATAAACCTTTGCTTAATTAAATGTAAAAATCTTGTGTTTACTTCTTGAAGAAACAAGAAATGAGGCCTCTGCAGACATACATCTCGTACTCTGACGTCTTCTCTTCATGTGTGACACAGATGTGATGGTTCCTGTACCAGACCCACACCCCATCAAATATTACCAACAGATGCTTCAATCAAACCTCCAGGACAAGTTTATGTGTGCACAAGAAGGGTGGGCAGCAGACAGACAGCGTCTGGCTGACATCTACACAGAGCTGTACATCACAGCCGGGGCTGACGTACACATCAACACTCAGCATGAGGTCAGACTGATCGAGAGCACAGAGAGGCAAACAGACACAGAGAAACCAGTTAACCCCAGTGACCTGTTCAAACACCCCTCTGGAGAATACAGACCCATACGAACAGTGCTGACCAATGGAATCGCAGGAATTGGAAAAACATTCTTTGTGCACAAGTTTGTGTTGGACTGGGCTGAAAAAAGAACCAATCAAGACGTGCATCTAATTTTCCCGTTCACCTTCCGTCGCCTGAATTCACTGAAGGGAAAAGAGTTTTGTTTGGCAAAGTTCATTCATGAATGTATCCCAGAAACTGTAGACATCAAGGAGGAAGCTCTGAATTACATCTTTAAAACTCTGCAGTCCTCAGGAAACTCCAACTTTGACAAGAGCCAATTCAAACTTCTGTTTGTGTTTGATGGACTGGATGAAAGCCGCCTTCATCTGGACCTTAAAGCCGATGATATTGGCTCTATTGATGTAACAAAGTCAACTAAAGCAGATGTCCTGCTCAAGAAACTGATCAATGGGAAACTGCTACGCTCCGTTCGCCTCTGGATAACCACACGACCTGCAGCAGCCAATCAGATCCCTCGAGAGTTTGTCGACAGCATGACAGAGGTCAGAGGGTTCACTGACCCACAGAAGGAGGAGTACTTCAGAAAGAGGTTCAGAGATGAGGAGCAGACCAGCAGAATCATCTCCCACATCAAGAGATCACGAAGCCTCCACATCATGTGCCACATCCCAGTCTTCTGCTGGATCACTGCTACAGTTCTGGAGGATGTGTTGAAGACCAGAGAGGGAGGAGAGCTGCCCAAGACCCTGACTGAGATGTACACAGAGTTCCTGGTGTTTCAGATTGATAGGACGAAAGAGAAGTATGGACCAGAGAAGTGCATTCATTACATTCAGTCATTAGCAAAGCTGGCTTTTCAGCAGCTGGAAAAGGGGAACCTGATCTTCTACGAGGAAGATCTGAAAGAGAGCGGCATTGATTTCAGAGCAGCCTCAGTGTGCTCAGGAGTGTTCACACAGATCTTTAAAGAAGAGCGTGGAAGGAAAGAGAAAGACAAGATGTTCAGCTTTGTGCATCTGAGCATTCAAGAGTTTTTGGCTGCTGTTTATGTGGAGATGTCTCTCATCAACAGCAACAAGAATGTGATGCCTTTTCCTAGGCCATCACTTCAAAACCTGCGACTGTTTTTAAGGAGAACCTCTGCAGCAAAGATCCACAGGATTGCCATCGATAGGGCCTTACAGAGTCCAAGTGGTCACCTGGACCTGTTCCTTCGCTTCCTCCTGGGTCTTTCACTGCAGATCAATCAGGATAAACTACGGGACCTGCTGAAAAAGACAGACGGCAGCTCACTGACCAATCAGGAAACAGTTGAGTGCATCAAGAAGAAGATCAGTGAGAATCTGTCTCCAGAGAGAAGCATCAACCTGTTCCACTGTCTGAATGAACTGAATGATGGTTCTCTAGTGGAGCAGATCCAACAGTCCCTGAGATCAGGACGTCTCTCCACAGATGAACTGTCTCCTGCTCAATGGTCAGCTCTGGTCTTCATCTTACTGTCCTCAGAGGAAGATCTGGACGTGTTTGACCTGAAGAAATACTCTGCTTCAGAGGAGGCTCTTCTGAGGTTGCTGCCAGTGGTCAAAGCCTCCAACAGAGCTCTGTAAGTGCACTGATACCTGCACATACTAACGGATGTGTCAGCTTGTGTAAATTATTGTGATCCCAGAATTATGGTCGCCATGGTAGTCATGGTTACTGGTGTTTCACGGTGTTCAGGTAAATACCGGTTATCCACCATCTTTTTTCATGTTTTTATTGACATAAAACCCATTTGTTTCATCAGCACACTCATAAAATGTAAAACTCTCATTTGTAAAATACCAGTTATCAATTACATCATGTGACGAGAGGACAGTTGACAAAGATGACGGATTTGGTGTCAAAGTGAAAAGCAAAAAATTTGGCAATATTTTAAACTTCAACCCGATGCCACAGGAAACCTGGTAACACTACTGCAGCAATCTGCAAACTATGTGTGATGGAGGGGGCAGCATCTGGAGGTAACACTTGTTATCTGCAGATACTGAGCTGACAAACGACCCAATAGCCAAGTGGTTAGGACCCATACCACATGGGTGCAGGTGAGTCCTGGTCCAACTCCTGGTCGGCCGGACTCTTTGCTGCAGGTTGTTCCTCCTCTCTCTGTCCCATCATTTCCTGTGTCTCTACAAGTCCTTTCCAATTAAGTTTATTACCCCGTGGGAATATGTCCACATTGTTGTATCCCTGCAGAGACTAGAATCTCTTAATGTAACAACTTTAACATTTCGTGTTATTTCCCTTTTAAATATCACTTCACAGCTAAAATCTTTCATTAACTCTCCGTCAGACTGAGTGGCTGTAACCTCTCAGAGAGAAGCTGTGAAGCTCTGTCCTCAGTCCTCAGCTCCCAGTCCTCCAGTCTAAGAGACCTGGACCTGAGTGACAACGACCTGCAGGATTCAGGGGTGAAGCTGCTGTCTTCTGGACTGGAGAGTCCACACTGTAAACTGGAGACTCTCAGGTCTGGATCTGTTTGGTGATACAGCAAAATGATGGACGGGACAGATGAAATAAATGGTCCATCATTGTGTTTATGTGTTTGTCCTCAGTCTCTCAGGCTGTCTGATCACAGAGGAAGGCTGCTCCTCTCTGGCCTCAGCTCTGAGCTCCAACCCCTCCCATCTGAGAGAGCTGGACCTGAGCTACAACCATCCAGAAGACTCAGGAGTGAAGCTGCTCTCTGCTGGACTGGAGGATCCAGACTGGAGACTGGACACTCTCAGGTATGGACAGACAACAGGAGCTCACACTGTCTCTCTACCACACTGGTTCACAGTCTGATAACACTGATGACAGTAACTCTAATTCTTGTTGACAGTTTTAGAAACCACATTGTTTCACGTCCGTGTTGGTTTAAAAGTTCATTCTTGACCCTAGAAATTATTAAATTAAAATGAAATATTATAAAATAAGTTGAAACTTGCAGTTGGGGCATATTTTCTACCCATAAGACTAAACCTCTTTATCAGACTGTCTGCATGTCCAAACCCTGGAGAGGCTCACACTATATTAATGAATCTGATCAAAGGTCATTAATCCTCAAGGTGATTAATCAGGGGTCATGACCCCTCAGTGACCAGTGAGAACCAATCAGACAGAGGTTAGTCTTGTTTCTAGAATAAGTCAGGGGCAGTTCAGGGTTAACATTAGGCTTTAAGTTTGTTTAATCTCTGGGCAGTGACCAAAAGAATGAGAGCAGCAGAAATGAGTTTCCTCTGTCGGGGGTCTGGACTCAGAGATAAAGCGAGGAGCTCAGAGTGACTGCTGATCAGGAGCCTCCTCGGTCCTTCAACTGGAGGTTCTCTGGGCTCGTCAAGCTGGTGGGAGTCTCGGGGTAGACCCAGAACACACCAGAGTGACGATGTCTCATCTGGTCTGGGAACGTCTCTGGATCCAGGAGGAGCTGGAGAACAATGCTGGGGAGAGAGAGACATCTGGGATACCTGACTTCACCTGCTGCGTCTGAGACCTGAACATGATGAGAGCCAGAAGATGGACAGATTTTATCTTTTAGTATTTTATTATCTTGACTTATTTGGATGTTTCATTTGTATCTGACATTTTTTTTACAATTGACTTGTTTAATATGAAGTTCAATTGTGTCTGTGCATGAAATGTTTAATAAATGCAGCTGTTTAGTGTTAAGGGTGGATCTGAGTGAAGGCTGATGAGGATGAGTGATGAAGAAGCTTCCTTCTGACGTTGTTTCTTCCTCCAGGCTGGAACATGGTGGAGAGCGGAGACTGAAACCTGGTCTGAGGAAGTGTAAGTGTACTCACCTTTTGTGTTCAAGTAGTTGTAGGGGGACTTAGGTCATTTTCAGGTTCATGTTTTTATGTCAGTGGTCTCTTACTAAATGTCAACATGCTCTTATGTTCATCATCACATTATTTTCCTCATACTGTCTGTTTCTGCAGCTCCTCTGTTCGCCCGTCTCAATCTGTTTCACTGAGCAGCAGCCACATCTCCATGATCCTGCTCAACACCTGCTGCTACAGCCATTATCATTATCATTACATGGTGCTCCTCCCCCTGCTTTAACATAACAATATCCCAGACTGCAAAATTAAACTTCTGACCCAACATATGTCCTTGACTTCCACATCTGGGCAGATTCCAGTTGTTATCCTCCTGTATTGTCTGACAGCTGCAAGATTTTCTGAGTTTGTGCCAGAATTGGTCCAGATGTGGAAGTAGCATCTGACAAACATACATTGGGCCAGATGTGGCCCAAATATGGGCCAGATTTATTTAGGCTTTTAGCTGATCTCACACACAGATGATAAATCAGTGTCATTGGCTCCTTTACTTGCTCTGGCTGCCTCTTAACAATTAGTGTGCAGGTTTAGTTTTCACACACGTCTTCACATGATGCTGCGATATCGTAACTGATCCCAGAACAGCAGTTTGACGAGCTCCAGGCTCTGTCAACAGAACGTCACACACAAAATGACAGAAACTACAGATACAACAGCTGGAAGTCAGACTGGCTTCAGAGACAATACCCTGCTGCCACCACCAGAAGGCAGTAAATTACATGCTGAACAAACAGGCATCTGATCCTTTGTGGGACAGAAAGCTGTTCTGAGATCAGATGTAAGGAGAGAGATCACTTCACTTCAGGATCAGTCTATTTGACACAGATCTGAACTGTGCAACATGATTTATGTGAGCTTGACACTTGAAGACTGTTCTTACATTGGAGCTGGGGTCCGGAGCTGGGTTCTGGGTCTGGGTCCAGAGCTGGGGTCTGTGGATTATTAACGCCATTATTGACCTCAGCTCGTCTAGGAAAGTAGAAAAAGACTAAACACTAAACTTTTTTCCTGGGAACATTTCTTCTTACGTTCACGTCAAGTGTTGCAACTGTGGCTGTTTATCATGAACATGTGACATGTAACAGTTTATACAAGAGACAAAATCACAAAAAGCACAATATGTCTCCTTTAGAGCAAAATCTTGTGATTCCTCATTATCTAATCACAAGTCGTCTGTTAATAAACCGTCAGATGAAAACCTGTGTGTCGTTCTCTCCATCAGACGCCTGTGACCTGGAGCTGGACACAAACACAGTGAACAGGAAGCTCAGACTGTCTGACGACAACAGGGCGGTGATGGCAGTGACGGAGGAGCAGCTGTATCCTGATCATCCAGACAGATGTAACTACTGGCTTCAGCTGCTGTGTCGAACTGGTCTGACTGGTCGCTGTTACTGGGAGGTGGAGTGGACGGGAGAGGTTCACGTGTCAGTGACCTACAGAGGAATCGTACAGAGGGGAGATGGTTACGACTGCAGGTTTGGAGTGAATGATCAGTCCTGGAGTCTGAGGTGCTCTGATGCTGATGGTTACTCTGCCTGTCACAACAACACAAGAAAAGATCTCCCCTCCTCCTCCTCTTCTCACAGAGTAGCAGTGTATGTGGACTGTCCTGCTGGCTCTCTGTCCTTCTACAGAGTCTCGTCTGACTCACTGATCCACCTCCACACCTTCAACACCACCTTCACGGAGCCTCTGTATCCTGGGTTCTGGTTGTTATCATATGGTTCTTCAGTGTCTCTGTGTTCTCTGTAGATCAGTTTATATTTTACGTTGCATTAGAATTGCCTTTAAATCATGACAGAACATTTACTTTAGTTTCCTTTATTTTTTTTTTACATCTGCAGTTTTTCATGAGATACATTAAAGACTGTGGGTGATGCCTCTGACTAACTCCTCAGATTTAGGAGCAACTTCTAGCACTAAAAGTTTTGTGAATTAGACCAACAGATCTAAAGACTTCCTCATTTTGAGGACTCCACACAGAAAGGCCCCAGGCCCAGGGTTAAAACCCTGTGAAGTGACAGCGCTAACCACTGCACCACCGTGCCGCCCCTTCAGTGGACATGGTTTCTTAAATCTGTGGTATCCTCCATTCATTCCTTGGAACAGTGCATTTCTTTAGGTTTGTAAGAGCAGGGAGCTCTCGACAACTCTGCCACCTCCACAACATGACCCAGAAACCTGAGGGAGGAGTGAAGGACTGACGGTTCTTCATGTTGATGGTGAGATTTGATCCTGTTAGCCAAACAGTTTGTGAAGGCAGTGACTGTAAATAAAGATGGGCGGAGCCTCTGTGACCTCACCCTCAGGTTTTGAAGCTCAGAGTGAGCTGATCGACCATCGCCATCTTGGCAGCGCCTGACTCCGCCCCTAACTCCCAGCTAATCCAGATATGGTCAAAGAGGCAGGGCGTGTGTGCAGCTGAGACTTTGGTGCATGTCTGTTTGTGTCAAGCATACTCTCACCCACCTGTCACTCAAAGAGGCCACCTCCTCAATTCTCCACACCTTTAGTCCTTAATAAAATGTAAACAGATGAGTTGTATAAATTCAGCCGTACAGGTGTCATGAAGGAGGAAATGATCTCTAGAGACCAGAACAGTTTCTGTACCAGGCTGTAAACATGTTTCTTTCTGCTGTAAAGTTGGACATTTGAACATGGGAGTCTGTGGGACTGACTCACTGCTGGAGCCAGACTCTAGTGGTCGTTAGAGGAACTGCTGCTCTCAGCTCTTCACTGCTGATGCTTCATGTTTCAGACCTGGAGGCTGATGATTGGTTTGTCTTCTTTCACACCTGACCTGCACAAGATGAGCAGGATTTTTGATTGAAAACTCAGCTGCCCACTTCAGAGCTGTTTGTCCATCTGAACCGTTGATGCAAAATCCACACAAGCTCTCATTCTGTGTAACAGTGAGCAATGCAGCGCTCCACTGCAGCTCAGCAAGAAACAGGAAGAAGAAACTTAATCAGAAAAACTCAGTGACTTTAAGTTGGAAGCGGCTGTATTGAAAACATGGTTGTGTTTGAACCAGAGAAGCTCGTCTGTGTTCAGAGTCTGAATGCAACAAATTCAAAAGGAAAAGAGGCAAGAACACTGAGGACAAACTGAGTCGCTTCCAGCAGCACGAGGCCAATACCCAACAGAGAGAGCGGGTTTGACGAGTTTAACTCTGCAGGCTGTTTGTGAAGGTCACAGTGAGCCGATGTCATGTATACTGTACGTACCCTGAGACGTATAGCATCATCTCTGCCCTCGTCAAGTCTGTCACAACCAGCTTTTGTAGCATCACTTAGAGCAATACACTGAATCTGCAACACCTGAAGGTACATGGATGAAGAGGTCGGTGCAATAAATACAAAAAACTTAAGTGTTTAATCTCATGTAGAATCAACTGTCCTGCAGCTCTGGCATCAGCTGGCATTCAGCCTGCAGAGGAAACGAGCTGCTCTAAACAGCCAATCAGCAGAGAGAAATAAAGAGCTGAGTCACTCCAGCTGAAAACTCTCACAACTACAATAACACATTCAAACACATGGTGGTGACTGCCAACACCTCTGTGTTTCCACCAGTGGACCTCACCAAGCCCCGAACTTCAACCATGACCCCTGTGACCTATTTACATCCCATCCCATCAATCAATCCAGCTGTTGTCACTGACATAACAGCTGTGTCCCTGTTCAGGGGCCTGACCCTTCAGAGGGCGTGGCCCCCTCGTAGCCAGTTTTTGTGTTCTTGCTGAGCTGCAGTGACGAACTGTCAACAGCGGTTCCCGCCCTTACTGTTGAGTCGCAGTGTGTGGCTCCTGTTGCCTAGCAACCTTGACAAAACATATCTTTTCTTCATAGTAACTTTTTGTTTTCAGGTCCTTGGTTTTAACAGTTGTACCGTTACTGTTGAACTGAGCTGAGACACAACACTGACATTCACAGTGTGATCCTCAGACTCTCTCTGGGGTTTTTGTTTTCATTAACACAGCAATGAATCTTGGGATATGTTGGACCATGAAGGATCCACCTGTTGGAGCCTTTGAATGGGACAGTCCAGTCGCACTGCTGTGATCGGTCTTGAGATGAGACACTGAACTGGGATACAGCTCATGTTCCTGTTGTCATGGTAACTGCAACAGACAGAGAGGAAAATGAGGGAGAAAGTATGGTGGCCCTGAAGGCTCAACACACAACAACTTAATAAAATGTAAGAATCAGTTTGATAGAACACGTGCAGCATTTAGATGAGAAAACAACAGAAACGCAACAGATGTGACTCATCACACAGCAAGTGAGCAGACGTCTCTGAAATAACATCTGAGTCATCGCACTTTAAATCAACTACAGAAAAGCTTCAGTAACTTCGTGAGCCACCAGTTCAGTGTCCGTCTGAACAGTGACGTCACTGATACTTTTGTTTCTGTGTTTGGTTAGTTTGTCTATTTGCATATTTTTAGGCAAGAAATCAAAGTCAAGATAGATTGCAAAGACTAACAAGCACCTTCGTAACACTACACACACACACACACACACACAACATTTGGTAAAAATAAAAAGACTGGAGGCATGTGAGCAGTGATAATCAGTCAGCAGAGATAAACTCTGTTACCTCACAGCTGGAAGCTGCTGGGAAACCAGTCTACGAGCAGGTGGAGCGGCTCAACTTTCCAGTATCTCAGGGTTTGCTACGTCTTAATCTGTAAAAATCAGCTCTAACAGTCGTTGTCTTGTCCAGCTGCCACAGTGCAGATGAGAGGAATCCAGGTTGACCCCTGCATCACAGAAACTAGCCTCAGAGCGTTGGGCTGCAGCGGCTGCACCGTGAGGTGTCAGATAACCCAACACACTTTGACCTAAAGTCACAAAATGACCATCATGAATGTCTGCGCCAAACTGCACAGCAATTCATCCAATAGTTATCAACCAAAACTGAAAACGTCAACCTCGTGGTGGCGCTAGAGGAAAAGTCGGAGGATCACCAAAGTCAAAGGCTTCATCCTCTGGGGGACATGAGTGTCTGAATCAGACTTCTTCAGATTTCATCCAGTGCTTGTTGAGGTATTTCAGTCCGGACCTGGATCATCCTTGAAGCGACGCCACGATTTTCTTAACAGTCAGGCAGCATAAACCATCTTATGGGTGGAGACTGAGTGCAGCCTGACAGGAGGCTCTGCAGCCTGCAGACAGGGTTCAGGGAAAAATAAGACTCAGAGCCCCCCTGAGGATTTAATGTTCATTACACCCCAGAAACTAAACTGTTGGGGGGGGACAAGAAATGGTGAGGCGACCTCACCGTGTTCCTGCTGCTGTGATAGATGCAGCGTAACAATATACAACAGCTATAAACGACTACAGCAGCCATCTTGTTACTGACCACTGTTGCTGCTGATTGCTGGTCTGCATCAGTGAAGCTGGCAGTGTGATAATGGTTTTACGTCACCATGTGTCCTGTAACAAACGAGGTCAGAGGTCGTCTGTCAGCAGGTTACTATAACCCAGAGTTAGGTTATGTTGCTAGGCGACATCTAGTAGTCGTAGTAATGATGACAGGAGCAAAGGGAAAAGTGCGGCAACGTTGTTATTATTGTAACCATGACAACAAAGATCATCTAATGTTGAGGAAGAACTTATTTTAACCCAAATCACCATCTTTACCTGAACCTAACCAAGACATGACTGTTATTATAGTAACCATGGCGATGAAGGTAGGTACGGTGCTCTCTGTACAGTCCACATGTTTATTATTGTAACCATGACAACCAAGGTCTGGTACGCCTGCTGCTGTAAGGGTGCTATATCAGGAGACACTGATGTGGGTCGTCTCAGAGGGTTAGTGGTTGTTTGGGTTGGAGACTGGTTGTTCCTGTGAGGATGCTGTAATACAGGTAGATGTAAACAGGAAGTTGAATAAAGTCTGAGTTCTGCAACATCTGGAACAGAGCGGCTAAAAGTCTCTGCTTCTCCCACGATGAAGAGAGACAGCCTCCCTGTGTGAGCTCCTGATTGGTCACTCAGCTGTCACTCATGAATCTCCATGTTTTATTGGCTCCTCTCATTAACCTATATGAGATGGAGGTGGATCAGGCTTTGAGCCTCTCTTCTGATTGGCTGACTGTTTTCTGAGTGATCCAATAAAAATATAGCAGATTTCAGGTGAACACTCAGAGAAACCAAATCCTGCAAGGTTGGCTGGTTGGTCCAGGTGGGTGGGGCTTGGGGCGGGGCTGAGAGCAGTGACTGCTTTGTTGTGACATCACAAAGTTCCAGAAGTCCTGACGGCTGGTTTTAAGGCTCAGTTTCTGAATACAGGCTGTGTGCATTTCTCTGTGGACTGAGGCTTTGATACTTTCACAGTATTAATATAGAACCTAGACCTGCTTTATAATCACAAACACATGGACATCTACCTTCAGACTGTGGAGCTTTACTAACTTTTGCAGTTAATTTCATTCTGTAAACTTCACTTGATGCTTTGTCAGTTAACTAATGTTAGTTACTCCACTGGTATCGACCTCCATGGAAGGTTTTATTCTCTGTGGCCTCTGAACATGTGATAATAAAGAACTCTTTAGACCACCTTTTCACCATGATTCATGTTTTCAGTCTCTAATCTGTCCATTCAGATAAGACCAGGACTGAGTGTACTGTGTGTGTGTGTGTGTGTGTGTGTGTGTGTGTGTGTCGGCAACACAGTGAAGTGACATTAAACTAGAAGCTGTTATCTGTTCTGTGTGAATCAGATGTGTTTGTTATAAACAGCTGGATGTGTCATCTGTCGGCTCAACCTCAGCCTCTCTCTCTCTCTATCCCCCAACCAATCGAGGCAGACCCCCACCCCCTTCCTGAGCCCAGTTCTGCTGGAGGTTTCTTCCTGTCTCCAGCTGCTGCTCTTTGTTGGGTTTTTCTCTATAACGAAGTCAGTGAGTTTTGGATATTGATGTTTGATGACTTGTTAATGATCTCATTGATCTGATTTGGTCTGAGATCAGTTTGAGTGTTTTCATATGTGAGTAAATGTAACAGTGATGAAGGACATGAGGAGCTCAGCACCTTTTTGTGTATCAAAGATTTTAAAGGTCAGACACATTCAGTGTGTCATGGTCCACCCACAGTGTGAAAACAACCAGAAGTCAAACACAATAATGTGTCTCTGTCTGTGGTTCAGGTGTGACAGAGGTCCAGGTAGGACAGGTCCAGGTGTGACAGAGGTGTGTTGATGTTTACTCTGGTACAGTTTTATTGGAAGCGTCCTGGGCTGCAGGTCTCTGGGTGTCACCTTCTCTCAGTGGAAAATGTGAAGGTTGTACAGATGTCATGTGTTGGGGGTGGGGGCACTTATCCCAGCATTCCAGCCTGTTGGGGCCCATCGGCATCACCAAACTGCCCTTAGCTGTTAGCCGTTATCTCCCACACGTGTCGGCGGGGGCGAGGAGCTGCTGGATGGCCCCGGGCCCCACAGGGCCTTGTATGGCTATGGCCCGCTGGGAGAGGGACGATAAGCAGCACACAGGCAGCTACGCTGCCATGTTTAGAACAATGTCTGTTTCTGTTAAATTTAGAGCAGTTATCGGACACAGCTCTCCCTCCTGAATGCACTCTCTTCTTCTGCTGCTGCTGTTGCTGCTGCTGTGTCAGGACCAGAGGTGAGTACTGGCCCAGAGAAGGGCCAAAAATGACAAGTTTTCATTACATGAGTTCCTCAGGAGCAGATGTTCATCCAGGGTCCAGCTGTGGAAGAGATGCTCTGTGACACTGCTGATCAGCTGACTGGAGATGATGATACTTTTTACTTTTTTTTATCAGTTGACAGGGCTTTGATTAAACATCCACCTGTTTTTAGTGCAAGTGTTTTGCTGGTTTTTGCACTGATGTGTCTGTTGTAATGTTGTAATGAAGTTGTCAAGTATTTGTCTTAATGTCATAATACAACAGCAGTGAGGTCATAATGTCACGTTTTAATGTTTTTGTATTGATGTAAGAAAACGTTAGAATTCTGATGCAGCGATGGAGTTGTGTTGCAGTATAGACGTAGTAGTAGTAGTAGTAGTAGTAGTGTTAGCAGTAGTAGTAGTAGTAATGTAGTAGTAGTAATGTAGCAGTAGTAGTAGTCGTAGTAGTAGTAGTGTGACTTGTGCTGCTGCAGCTTTCACAGACAGATGTGACAGATGTGCTGTCTTCATAATTAAAGAGATTAATGTTTGGACAGTTTTAAAATGATTGAAGTTTGCAGCTCTCAGGTAAAACAGGTGGTTTCATCAGGACTCAGCAGCTGCTTCAGACAAAACCACAGTTCTGTGTGTGTGTGTGTGTGTGTGTGTGTGTAAGATGTGGTGACAGAAGGAAACGTTATCGTGGTGTTTGGTCGTCCAAGACTCCACACACACTCTCATCCTGTCCACAGGAAGTGATGCAGCCTCACATGTTTATAGAAACTCGTTTTTTATGCTTCACAGACCCTAAGACCCTGATCCAGACCCTGTGTCTGCGGTGGTTTCAGGTCTGTCAGGGTCTCCGTGGTGGTTTTGTAGAAGCTCATACAGTTCAGTAGTCCCTCCCTCTTCTCTGTCCACGATCCTCTTCTGTTATAACTCCTGATGGTGTAACACCACCTGATGCAGGACCCCCTCCAGACCTGGTTCATGGACCAACCCCTGTCCCACCTGTGTCTCTGTGCTGACACGTCTCCAGCAGCTGCAGTCGTGTTTTCTGCTGACTCTGCTGGATCCGGTCTTTGTCACCAGCAGGACCTGGACCTGGATCTGGTCTGATGGTGCAGAGCAGTCCCACCCTCTGATACAACACATCGAAGCATCTCTTGAAACAGCTGCTTGTGTACCGGACCTTTGTCGCCATGGTTACAATAAAAACAACATGGTTTCGACTGTAACTACTGTTACTGCTGTTTCACTCAGGAATCAAACACCAGCCTCCCGTCTCTCTTCATCCCAGTCTCCTCCTCAGGTGGACATCCTCCCTCCTTACACCACGACACCTGACTTCCTGCTTTGCTCCTGTCGTTATTACTGCGACCACTAGAGGTCGCCTCACAGTAAAACGTGACTGTGGGTCGTACTAAGCTGCCGCTCAGTCGACCTGTGGGCTCTTTGTGTTCCGCATGATGATCTGGAGTTACTGAAACATCATGTTCCTGCAGGTGTCAGTGGTTGTGAGGTGAAGTTGTGTTTGTTGTTGTGACAAAACTGAGTGTGAAGCTGAGCGAGTGTTTTCCTTCACTTGCAGAGGATGAGCCGGTGCAGGGAAAGTGTTAACAGACAGATACAGAGGGAGGAGGCAGAGCGGGATGGTCACAGTGTTGAACAGTGTGGTGGTTTGGTGGTGACGGTGTTAACATCATCAGACTCTGGTTTTTCTGTTCCTTGTCTCCACGTCGTCTGACAGGCTTTTATTGTTCCTCTGGAGGAGAAGTGGACATTTCCTTATCGATGTTCCTCAGTGTTTTTGCCTCCAGGATCAAAACTCTTCTCATGTCTTTGTGGAGATTTTGATCCTTCAATGATTTTATCTTCTGTCAGATACTGAAACTGTTTGAGTCACGGTAGGTTTCTGATTTTCTACTGTCACAGAGGAAACAGCTCAGCGTGTTATAGACACTGCTGAACATACTGCTTTATATGTAATCTGATGTGTAGCTGTGTTATTGTAACGGTAGTATTAGTTTATATGATACTAAAGTATGACAGTATTATATGGTATAGTAATGTTATAAGTATTACTGGTGCATAAAATGATGCTGTGTCTTTAACGTTCATGTGAGTTTGAGAAAAAGTTGTTTTTAAATTTATATATATGTATGTATATATATATATATATATATATATACAGTCAACATGAAGGAGAAAATGAGAGAGGAACAGCTGATCAATTACAGGACAAATACACAGCAAAAGATCATAAATAAATCAATACAATGAACAACACCAAGTAAAACTACAGTGATCCTCCCTTAACAATTAATTCAAGTAAATAACTGTCAATCAAAAATATGGTGATAAAATATCACTGCATGGAATTAAATGCAGTTTATGTAAATTAGTGGTTGCAACTAGTAGCATATACACCTTATTGATTATCTTTCGATAAATGGTGGATAAATTTTCATCCAAAGAGCCCGAGGTGATTATGTGATGAAAAAGTCTGATGAATCAAAAAGATTTGATTTTCATGCAACAGAAAGTCAGAAGCTTTATGAGGTTTTAAACCATCAAGATTTTATTTGTTCCACTCAACAACCGAAAAACTAGTAACTTCTAAATACTATTATTAAAGCTCCACCCAGTCTGAAGGTAGATGTCCATGTGTTTGTGATTATAAAGCAGGTCTAGGTTCTATATTAATACTGTGAAAGTATCAAAGCCTCAGTCCACAGAGAAATGCACACAGCCTGTATTCAGAAACTGAGCCTTAAAACCAGCCGTCAGGACTTCTGCAACTTTGTGATGTCACAACAAAGCAGCCACCACCCTAAGCCATGTCTCAAGCCCCACCCACCTGGACCCACCATCCAACCTTGCAGGATTTGGTTTCTCTGAGTGTTTACCTGAAATCTGCCATATTTTTATTGGATCACTCAGAAAACAGTCAGCCAATCAGAAGAGAGGCTAAGATCCTCTCCTCTGATTGGCTGACTGACCTGTTGTTACTAGAGCTCCAGAGAGAGCCTGAGAGAGGAGATGTAAAACTACACTGAGATGGTTTTTGGTTCTTAAACCACAGATATATCTTCTGATGGAGATCAACACTTCAGATAAAACACAGAAGAAGAGTAAAACATGGAGCTTTAATATTAATTTTGAGTAATCATTGTACATTAGTGCTCACGTTTTGAGAAGTGTTAAAATTGTAGAAACTACTCTTCAGAACATTTTGTTTTAAGACTTCAGGTGTGAACATATACAACAGTCACAGTTAGAGTCAGTGAAAAGGAGAAGGAGGGAATTTACTGTATGAAAACAAGTGTGTTTCATTGGGTCTGATGCAGGAATCACTCAAACAAACAGATTAATCTCTGAGTGATTTAAGAAACTAGTCACATTCACAAATGTTCATATTTTTATTATCTCTGAGGTCCAAAAACTATTTACAGGTGACTGAGACCCAACATACTCATTCAAAGTCAAAAACATCTTTCTAACCTCGACCTTGATGAAAAACATCCTGAGGATGAAGGATGAAAATGTGAAGGAGAATTCATGAGGACTTAGGAAAAGAATCTGACTGCACTGACACTGGGCTTTATTTATAACACATGGAAGATTCATACAGGGACAAACTCTCCATGCTGTAGTTCTACAATTCAAGTCAGGCTTCCTGTCCTACACAGTCCCACCTCCTCAGAGAGGATGTTTTCAGTTTGTATGCCGCAATATTTAATCATCAGTTACTCACAGCAACATGAAAACCAAACAAACAAGACTGAAATGTTAGAATGAGATAATAAGAAAGGAATATACAAGTAGAGAAAGTTGAGCCATTAAAATAATAATTATGAGATAATCAAATATAAATATATATTGTAGTGTTCTCTGACATGGGCACTTTGACCTTATTGTACATTTAAGTAAAGAAAATTCATTTTTAGTGAACTTTTACACAGTGGAGGGATTTAGTAAAATCACATTTAATCATATAGTATTTATGTTATGGTATTGTTAACTATAAATCCAATGTTTTTTCTTAATGATAACTCCTGACTGGGTTTGAAAGATAAGGAATCTATATTTATGCATTTGGAGCACAGACAATCAAAGTTTTAAATCGTGTCACAAACGTGGTGCCATGGTAAAAAAATGGTCCGTCGCTTTAAATGTTGCCACAAGGAATTGTGGGACATTATCTCCTTTCATGTCATAAAGAATGGTCCATTGAGACACTTCAGGTCATTTCACTCGAATGGAACCTCCCCAAGAAAAACAGACTTTTTCACCACAGCCACTGATTGATTATGAGCCAATGAACAAACATAAAATTTTATAATGACACTGCCAAAAACACTGGCTTTTAAATGTATAATGGAAGTCTTTCATGTGTCAAGGTTTCAAGGATCAGAACTACATTATTTTTGAACAGTATCCTGAGGAAACTACTCTGAAAGTGTTCCCTAAAATAAAGGCTTGTCTTATTCTACTAATGTAGTATCAGATACTAGTTTTTTGTACCGACTTCTAAAAGAAGAAAGTTTTTGTTTAACAAGCGCTTCGACATTTGGAAGTATCCTGGAAGTCAGGATGTTTATGTTGCCCAGTTTCAAACATCATCAGATAGAAACCAACGAACTGATGTCTCCTTCTGTGTCTTGCAGGTTTAAGGGAGCTCAAGCATCACCATGAGCCGAGCCAGGACCTCATCCCCGTTCTCAACCTATCAGCTGCTTTTCTTGTTGACTATCATCTCAACTGAATTTCCATATTCAGCAGCAGGAGGCTCTGCTGTGACCCTCAAGTCCAACAGCACAGTCAGCAACCGCACCAAATGTGGCGGGAGTACTGAGTGCATAGAGGGTGTTATCCTGCCAGTATGGAAGCCGGACAACCCCGCCTTCACCGACCGTCTCGCCAGAGCCACAATCTACTTTTTAGGGTTGGCGTACATGTTCTTGGGTGTCTCCATCATCGCTGACCGCTTCATGTCGTCCATCGAGGTCATCACCTCCCAAGAGAGACAGATCACCATCAAGAAACCAAACGGTGAGAAGATCACCACAACAGTGCGCATTTGGAACGAGACGGTGTCCAACCTGACCCTGATGGCACTCGGTTCTTCCGCCCCGGAAATTCTCCTGTCAGTCGTGGAGGTTTGCGGTCACAACTTTGACGCCGGTGAGCTGGGCCCTAACACCATAGTAGGAAGCGCTGCCTTCAACATGTTTGTCATCATTGGTTTTTGTGTGTCTGTCATTCCTGAGGGAGAGACTAGAAAGGTGAAGCACCTCCGGGTGTTCTTCGTCACTGCTGCCTGGAGCGTCTTTGCATACACCTGGCTTTACCTGATCCTGGCTGTCTTCTCTCCAGGTGTTGTTGAGATATGGGAGGGGCTTCTCACACTCTTCTTCTTCCCCATTTGTGTTGGGTTTGCTTATGTAGCCGACCGCAGACTACTTTTCTACAAATACATGTACAAACGATACAGAGCAGGGAAGAAGAAAGGAATCATCATTGAAACCGAGGGAGAACCAGAGCTTCCCTCAAAAGTCGACATTGAAATGGACGGCAAAATGCTCAAGTCCAACGGAGAGGAATTCATGGATGGAGAGTCGGGTTTTGATGTGAAGGAGCTGGATGAGGAGGAGTCCCGCAGAGAGGTGGCCAGGATCCTGAAGGAGCTGAAACAAAAACATCCAGAGAAGGAGATGGAGCAGTTGATGGAACTTGCTAATTATCAGGTTTTAACCCAGCAACAGAAGAGTCGGGCTTTCTACCGCTGTCAGGCAACCAGGATCATGACAGGAGCAGGCAACATCCTAAAGAAGCATGCTGCTGACCAGGCCAAGAGGGCCACCCTGCATGATATCTGCTCTGAGGTTTCACTGAACGATTTTTCCTCCAAGATTTTCTTCGACCCTGGTACCTACCAGTGTCTTGAGAACTGTGGCAGTGTAGCGCTGAACGTGGTGCGTCGTGGTGGAGACCTGATAAGCACAGTCACAGTGGATTACCGGACTGAAGACGGCACTGCAAATGCCGGCTCAGACTACCAGTTCACTGAAGGAACGATTGTCTTCAAACCAGGCGAGACTGAAAAGGAAATCCGCATTGACATTATTGATGATGATATTTTTGAAGAAGATGAGCATTTTCTGGTTCACCTCAGCAATGTGAAGGTCATATCAGAGGGTGCTGGCTCAGACGGGCATGAAGCAAACCATATGGATGCTCTTGCAGGTTTAGGTCTGCCGTGCACAGCCACTGTCACCATCTTCGATGACGACCACGCAGGGATCTTTACATTTGATGAGCCAGTAGTGACCGTGAGTGAGAGCATCGGGGTGATGGAGGTGAAGGTGGTACGGACTTCAGGGGCTCGCGGTGTTGTGGTGGTGCCATACAAAACCATGGAGGGGACAGCTAAAGGAGGCGGTGAGGACTTTGAAGACACACATGGAGTCCTGGAGTTTGAGAATGATGAGATCTTGTAAGTACAAATCTTCTTAACTTGAAGATTCACTGACACTGTGCTGAATGATGGTTAAACATATGGGGCAATGTACAGTTCCCCGATTTCTGTGGAAAGCATTTTGGATGTTTGTTAGATGTTACTATCTGATAAATGGTCCACTTGTGGTTCTTTTTCATCGACATGATGTTTGAATGAAGAGTAATAAGTTAATGCATTAGGCGTATTATCTTGTCATATGTCTTCATGGATGGTTAACAGGTGGACACACCTGTCAAACTTTCGAGTTCACCTGCAGTCCAATGTGAGGTTGGAAACAAAATGTATGCAGTTTTTGAATATAACCATTACAGTCACTGAATGCTGTTGTGGCTTAGGGAAACTGGACTGGACAAAAAGATGACCCGTCAGAGAACAGCTTCCCAGTTTGGGAACATACATGAGAAACTGGACAGAAGCTGATCTAACAGAGGGACCTCAAACTAGTGCTGAGATCCATAACAATTACACTTCTGCTTTGTCCAGTTAAAGGTTCTATACACGAGATTCTAAACAATAATACAGTTTTTCTGTCCTTGTTTTGGTCTTCTGTGGACTACCGGCTCAAATCCTGGTCGGCCGGTGGACCATCAAAACATACATTAAGTTTTTTAAGTTTTTACTGGCTCCATCAGTGTCTTTACCTGCTCCATCAGTGTTTTTCACGCACCCAGTCCCAGTGGATCAGTCCAAGACTGAATTTATTTCCCAGTCCAAGCATGGAACCAGAACTGGTCTGGCTGGAGGAGTGGCCAATAAAGAGTTTGTTTTGGTCCAAGATGCTGGAGGTCTAGTGACAATTGTTAACAGAACCTTTAATACTTTAATCATTGTAGTTAGCATACTGACACAGATACCTGCAGAGCGTCTGTCTTAAAGTCTGATGTGCAGTAAAAGGTGTGAATGGAAACTTGCAGATTGTTGAACCATGGACCATCACAAAATCTCTGTCTCTCAACATTGTGCTACAACTGTCTCTCTGTCTGTCTCTCTCTCTCTTTCTCTGTCTGTCTCTCTGTCTCTCTCTCTTTCTCTGTCTGTCTCTCTCTCCTTCTCTCTCTCTCTCTTTCTCTCTCTCTCTCTCTCTGTGTCCTTGGTCTATCTATTTTTCACGTCCCGGATCTGTTACCTGACACAGACTCTTGTTCACACATGGACATAGACAAATGCAGACAAACTTTCTGAATGACGGTACACTGTGTACAAACTACACTCGCTGTCTGCATTTCAACAGCATCAAGTTCAAAGTCAAGCTCAAATCAAACAGATCGGATTCTTGATGCCAACAGTCGGTTGGTTGTTTAATACCAAACATTATTTCACCATAAAACTACCAGCAGGTTGTGTGATGTTAAACAGAGGTTTATTAAAAGAAGACGGTTTCTATTCCTGGTGTTGCAGCAGCTCCACCTCCACTCGGTCATGTGACTGCTAGCTTCAGGTTTACATGCCTCACATAGCTCTTTACAGACTCTTTCCATGTCTGCGGCCAGCAGGAATGTAATGCAACGCATTTATTTCCAGAGCATAAACATGGCCATTGGCTGTGAGGGAGGATGACGGCGTTTTGAAATGGAAATGGTGCCACGCTCATTCTTTGTTTCAGTTTATTAATGAGGACGATGCCCTGCATTCACTCAGAACAAGCTGCTGGGAGAGCCTTATATAGACCGATCAAGATATCAGCTGATCCACTGGTACCGTATTACTGACTGATACTGGCTGACTAATATTAAATCTGCATTTCCTGCACATATACAGTGACTTTTATTTGACCCTGGAGGACAGGACAGTCCTCCCCAGACTTTACTGCTCGTTGGGTGATATTGAAGGACCAGTGTGTAGGATTATAAGGGTTCTGTTGGCAGACATGTAATGTAATGTTTATAATTCCGTTCTCATTACTGTATAATTACTTATGAATCGCTGTGTTTTTGTTAGCTCAGAATGAGCCCTTCATATCTACACATGGAGTGGGTTCTGTTCTTCCACAGAGCTCATCATGTTGCACCGCCATGTTTCTGCTGTGGTGATTTGCTGAGTGGATATGTTCACCTCAGAAATTTTACTTCAGTAATAACCAGCAGGTGTAAAATAGTTATGGGAAATAGAAAAAAAATGTCCAACCTACACATTACATACACATGTAAACGTCTTGTTTCTGAGACTTTCAGTTTAATTTTGATGACGATTAAAGAAACGAACAAATCTTTACCTTTGAGAAACCTTAAAACTGACTTTAAACATTGGTGCTGATTAATTTCCTGTTGATCAACTAATTGATTAATCAGCTCTGATATAGGTGTAATGTGTCTGAGACATCGACTATAAATAAAGATGGCCGGAGCCTCTGTGACGTCACCCTCAGGTTTCTGAAGCTCAGAGTGAGCTGCTCCACCGTCACCATCTTGGCAGTATCTGACTCCGCCCCTAACTCCCAGCTAATCCAAATATGGTCAAAGATGTGGGGCGTGTGTGCAGCTGAGACTGCATGTCACTTTGTGGCAAGCAAACACTCACCTACCTGTCACTCAAAGAGGCCACGCCCTCAATACTCCATAACTTTAGTCCTTGATAAAATGTAAACAGGTGAGTTGTATAAATTCAGCCCGCTGTAGAGACCAAAACAGTTGGAGGGGACGGACAGAATAAAAGCTTCTACGTCAGTGCAGCTGTTGTCATATGTGCATTCTTCTGGTTGGAGCACTTCACTGTGTTTTAAAACATCAGTAGTATTTTCACATCTGTAGCTCAGCTGGACGTGTCTCACATCTGTAAAAATTCCCAGTGAGGATCTTTGGGCCTGAACAGAGCTGGTCTGTGTGACATGAGCCTCACACCGCTGCTGTTTATGTGGACCAGAGTATTTGAGGCTCATCAGGTTACAGTGAAGCTGTTTCAGTGAAACCTTCCAGGGTTTCATAGCCGACTGTTTATTGAGCCTCACACTCAGCACATTGGATGTTCAAACGGGTTCAGCTCTGATGAACTTCCATCAAACCTCAGGTAGTTTTACTCACCATCCGCCTAGTTTTTTTTTTAAGTTACAATATTTGATTGTTAATCAGTGAGCTTCAGAGTTGAATTGATTAAAACTTTTTTATTTTATTTTAAACTTTTTATTCTATATTTTAAGTCCTTCATCTCCTCTTTTATTTAACATTTAATGGAATTTATTAAACTATTCCCCACAGATAATAATGCATAAATATAAGAGTAAAATGAATTAAGTTACAGGAAATCATTACACTCCATTTTAATGTGTTATTTGTTGCTGTGATCAGTTATATTTTTGACTTGTCTGACAACAGTCTATTGCATCTTGTCTGTTTTGGGTCTCCATGGAAACAGTGCAGACCAGAGAAAACAGAAGCTGAGTGATGACATCATGAGCCCTTCTCACTCTGCGTTCTTCTACTCGTGTTCTGGTAGATTTTTGAGTCACAGTCCAACTACGGTTCCACATCAGCCGGGTACAGATCAAGCGTGTCGCTCCAGCTGTTTTATCGGGACTCGTTTTTGGGAGCAATTTAATGTCCCAGAGTGCATTGCGCAGCAGCTGCAACCTCCTCCTGACGTGGACTTTGTCGCTCTATAAACTACGTCACCGCACTTTTCCCCTTGCTCCTGTCATCATTACTACCACCACTAGATGTCGCCTAGCAACAGAACCTAACTCTGGGTCATAGTGACCTGCTGACAGACGACCTTTGGGCTCATTTGTTACAGGACAGCCTCGTTTGTGGAGCTTTGACTTTAGATGAAGTCCCCTGTCAGGTGAGTCCAGCGGTCACCTCAGCAGTTGCAGCCCGGCTCCAGACCGGAGCAGCCAGTGAGAGTCCGCCATCGTCCCGGGGGAACGGTCTTGTCTCTGCAGCCTCTGGCTCTGTTGTCTGTAGAGTTGTGATCTATGATCAGATTCTTTGAAGCTGAAATCTGGTCAGTAAGTTGTGAGACTTTACAGTAGTGACAGACATCAGTGGAGTACTCCTCCATTTGTGTTGTTGTGTTTCTTTCTTTCTTCCATTGTTTTGAGTTGAAGTGGTTGTTGGGTGTTTGTTGATTACTTTTTGTCTCTGTCTTCCATCTTGTCCTAACCCATTCTTCAGAGAGTGAGTGTGTGGATCTCCAACCCTGGTGTTTCAGATGTCCTCTGTAGTGCTGTTAGTCCAAACTGGCCCAGCTCCTGGTGTGTTGGTCAGATAAACACCATGCAGCTCTCTTCCTTATTAGGGCAGCCTGTGTTCAGCAGCAGCAGGACCCTGCTCATCGTCGTAGGATCAGCCCATAAAGCAGACAGACGACTGCAGCCCACTCCTCTCAGAGCCAACGACAGGGAAGGTCGCTGCTGGCTGCCCGCCACATCTCCAGCCTCACCACACTTTATCTCAACTGTGTGTTTCCCTCCGCTCAAAACGGGTCAGGCTCTTGTAAAACTGCAGAGATGATGAGCAGACTTACTGTTGTACTGTAGCTACAGCTCCACCAGCCAGGATTCTTTTATATTAACATTATATCAAATGACTGTGTTGTAGTAAAGTGTCTCTGGTCAATGTGATGTGAAAATTGTCACCAACTTGCTTCAACTTAGCTTTTTAGCCTCTTTTGTTCCCATTAAAACATAAAATGTCCCATCACTTCACCTGAACTGCATCCAACTGTCCCTTTAAAACTCCATATTTGTGTTTTATCTGAAGTGTTGATCTCCATCTCTCAGGCTTCTCTCTGGAGCTCTAGTAACAACAGGTCAGTCAGCCAATCAGAGGAGAGGATCTGAGCCTCTTGGTGACTGCTTTGTTGTGACATCACAAAGTTGCAGAAGTCCTGACGGCTGGTTTTAAGGCTCAGTGTCTGAATACAGGCTGTGTGCATTTCTCTGTGGACTGAGGCTTTGATACTTTCACAGTATTAATATAGAACCTAGACCTGCTTTATAATCACAAACACATGGACATCTTCCTTTAGACTGGATGGAGCTTTAAATCACAGATGAAACCTGATGACACAGTCAAAAAGTTCGGTTGCACCAGTTTGTTCTGCCTTCAAGTGTTGGAGGCATCAGTTGGCTGCAGGCTACAGCAGCCCTGATTGGACAGATCCATAGAGTGTGTGTGTGTGTGTGTGTGTGTGTGTGTGTGTGTGTGTGTGTGTGTGTGTGTGTGTGTGTGTGTGTGCGTGTGTGTGCACCAGCAGCGTGGAAACACAAAAGTGCCTTCATCCATTTCCATGTTTATTTAATATGAGCAGATTGTTGGTTTGGAGGTTTTCTTTCTGATTCCAGGACACAACATGTTCATCATGTCATTGGTTTAGGAAACTTTGAGCAGGATGTTTGTCCAGACTTTAAATCAGAGGTGATGATGAACATCAACCTGTTTCTGCTTCACTACAAGTATCTTAATCTCCATGTAAGACATACTGTAAATATCAGAGCAGTCTGAGGCCTGAGCTTCTCCCTCATGTTTACATACATCAACCACATTATATATATGAAAAAAATCGGGAACAGCTTAATAGGCCCCTTTAAGGCTGTAATACTTAGCAGGCAGTTGGTTTGGTAGCATGCAGCCTGAGGAGGTGAAAGCTGTGGCGGCTGTTTTCTACACTTTGTATTTCAGCACTGATGAAGGTGTTTTAAGGGATTATTATTATTTACCATCTGTTAGCATTAGCTGTTGTCAGTACAGCTTCATGTGCACCACTTCAACATGTTGAAAAACTGACACACCTTGCAGACATGATTGGACGATGTTTGTGTCAGTGAAAACTGAGCAAAGTTTTTCAGCTTCAGATGTCTGAGGGAGGAAAGTCTCTGCTTCATTATGTGTCACTGGACTTTTTATGGTAACTACTGAACTTAAGGATCAATGAGTCATTTTAGGAAATATTTTTCTAAATGTTTTGTGGATGTTCCCCTGCTTTTCTCTCGAGCACTCACCCCAACACTGAGTCTTTGACACCTTGTTTCATCTTGTTTTCTTTCCTTCATCAAACCTCAGACTTCTGCACACTTCTGCCTCTAGAACTTATCTTTCTGATTTTTTCTTTCAGCAAAACTATTCAGATCAATATAATCGATGATGAAGAGTATGAGAAAAACAAGAACTTCTTCCTAGAGCTCGGCGAGCCTCGGCTGCTGGAGATGAGTGAGAGGAAAGGTGGGGGTGTCACCTTCCTGTGCTGTAACCCCGCCCACATCACTAACGACCTTTGACCTCTGTTAATCCAAACTCACCTCAAGGCCTTGCAGGGAAAACCTCCACCAATCTGACCTTGGCGGTTAAAGTCATAATGACTGTCAGAGGCTGACGAGGGAACCAGGTCTTTATCATGATGTCATCTAACAGTATTTACTGACGGATCTCCCACCTCTTCCTTTCATTGTGACTTTAACCTCAGAGTTTGACCCCTGTGGGCCGGATGACGTGAGGTCAACCCCTCCTCACCCCCTCATTACTTCAGTGTTGCCACGGTGACCATAACGACACAGCCCTGCCAGACTGAATCTGTCGGCTTTTACAAGTGTGTTTCAATGTGTATCAGTGAACTAATGCATGACTCCTGACCTCTGACCCCCCCTCCCCCCTCCCATTGTTGTTGTCTGTACTCTTTGTCTGCAGGAAAATCATATCTGTTAGAATAATTGACCATGAGGAGTACGATAAGCAGGCCAGCTTCTACATAGAGCTGCAGGAGCCATATTGGAAGAGGAGGAGATGGACAGGTGTGAAGAAGCACCTTGACCACTCCGGTGACCTTTGACCTTTCCTTCATCTACCCTCTTTTGTTCATCTTACTCTTGCTACTGTTGCTCTGTCGCCTTTTAAGTCGATTTCAAATCACACAATATTGTGAGTTTCTTGAAACTCAGTATAAAGGGTCCTTCTCTTTCCCTCTGACTATACAAGTTCATCTGTCCAAAGGAGGACAGGCGTTCCTCAGTTCAGATCCTTGTCCACATTCCTACGGAAGGCACCTTCTTCCATAATCTCACAGTTATCCTCCTGGCTTGTAAAAGTCCTGATAAAGACACGTTAGCACTGGTTGAGACATGGTTTGGACTGGTTAGAACAGTTCTGGACAAGATGGACTGACTGCACTGAGGCAACTTGGGACAGGTTGGTTGACAGGTTAGATGTAGGTCTTGATGGGTCTGCGTTTGACTGGTTGCTACATAATGGTACAGACATGTCCAGACTGTTTGGGACAGGCCAGTATATTACCTGATGCAACATGGTGAGGCATGTTCAGATGGGTAAAAAAGGTGTAGAATGGGTTGTGGCAGCGTTCAACAGGACTGTACAGTGATTGACTCGCTGGGACTGGTTGGGACATGGAGGGACACATTACCAGGTCAGGACAGGTTGGAGCTGGTTGGGATGGATCACTTTAAACTTTTGGACAGCTGGATATGTTTGGAGGGGTTGATTCGATGGACTTGTTATGACGGGTCGGGACATGTTGGGACAGGTTGGATTAGGTGGTGCAGGTCAAGAGACATCTGGAAAAGTTTGTCACATTAAAACAGGTCTAGATATGTTTGCAGAAGCTGGGACATGTTAGACATGGTTGGTACAGGATGGGACAGGTCTGTAAAGGTTAGGGAATGTCTAGGTTGGTTAGAACAGGTTGTAGCAGGTTAGGACGGGTTAGAATGCATTTCGACAGGTTGGGTCTGGTTTGAACAGGTTAGGAAAGTTTCAGAAAGTTTGGGGCTTGTTGGGACTTGGGCAACTAATTTTAGGCCAGGTTAGTTTAAGAATGGTCTGTTAGTACAGGTGAGTACAGGTTAGCACAGTACTCTGCAGTGTTGTGGTAACAGGTGGTCCATCTGTTTGTCCATCTGTTGTCTTAAATCTGTCTTTGTTAATTTCACAGTTTTGGTTTGAATTTGCACCAGATTTAACATGAAACACTGAACATTGTCCAGAGCTCACAGCCCTGACATTAACACCCTCACAAACATGAGCAGGTCTCTACGACCTGAGCCGTTGATGTCTCTGTTGGTCCTGTGACGAGGACAGGTCTGGACAAGAGAGTGGAGATGTTGACCTGACGTCTCTGTCTTTACCTTCTGTCCCATTTCCCTGTCTGATTTCTTTCTCATCTGTTTCTTCTCTTCAGCTCTGTTGCTTCAGGAAGTGGGTAAGCTGCTCCGCTCTTCTCTCCTGCTGACTGTTTTTCATTCTGTCTCACTCATGAAACATAATTAACTTCATGGTTTTGATGGATTTTCTGTTATTCAGTAAAGAATCACCACAGAATCCAGAGCAGATTTTGACTTCTTTATATTTTTCAACCTTTCAGGTGGATTCGTCAGAACAGGTAGGTGACCCCGAACACCAGGTCAGTTTTGATGATGTAAGACCTGAGTGTCCTGATGACCTGAGTTAATGTTATTGTTTTTGTGTGACCTCTTCGTAGAAAAACAGCTGTGTGGTAAGACACCTGTCAGCGGTGTAAAGGCTTGCTTTAGTTGTGTTTTGACACTTAAAGCAACAAAGTGTTTGATAACAGAGATGCAGCACTGTAGTGTCACCATCAGACACCCCCCCCCCCCCCCCCAAACATTAAAATGTCCTCTGGATGGATCAGCCTGTGGTTTTTCTGATTTCCTAGAAATGAGAAGCTTATCGTTAGAAAATAGTTCAACAAACAACAAAATCAAAATACACAGCCTGAGTCTCACTGAGCATGCTCTGTTTTACAACCTGAGGCTGACATCCTGTTGGTTGTGTTGAGTTGCTCTTCTCAGCCTCGTGCAGACGCACACAGCAGCTCATGTTGCTAATGTCACATTAGTGACATCAGTGTTTTCAGCTTGTCACACCTTCATCACCACATGGCTGAGTGACATCACACCACCTGAATCTGTCTAGTCAAAAACTGTCTGTCCTCAGATTCAGCTCACACACTGATTCAGTTCAGACCGTATTTACTGAGTGTTGTTATTGTTGCTGGTGGGCGGAGGCTGTGATGCTTCAGCTGCTGTTTCTCACATCAGGAATGTGAGGCGTCAGTAGAATCAGTTTCTGTTCACCTGTTCAGGCAGAGACGTCTACAGGAAGGTCCAGGGACGGGACCACCCCGCCCCCTCCACCATCACCAACATCACAGGTACATCCTTCTGTCTGTTCATCCATCCTTTTATCCATCCATCAATCTACCCGTCCACCGGTCTGTCCTTCTCTCTATCCTTAAGTTCTTCTGTTCATCCATCTGTCTCATTCATCTCTTAATAAGTTCTCTTAATTCCTTCTCTCCATCCACCAATCTCTCCAGATATTTTCCATTCATCAGTCTGTCCATCTGTTCATTCATTCAGTCATTCATTCATCCATGTGTCCATCAATCCATTTATCAATGCATCAATCATGCAGCAGTGCAACGCATCCTTTAAGGTCATTTGTCCATTAGTCTGTCCAGTTTTCAATTTTCCATCCATCCATTTGTCCATCCTTCATTCATGCCTCAGTCTGTCATCATCAGTCTGTCCTGTCATCCCTCTGTCCATCTCTATGTCCACCCATCAGTTTGTCCATCCATCATTCTGTCTTTTTATTCTTAAGTTCATCTGCCAAGGAATTTTTCCTTCCATCAGTTTATCTGTCTATCCATCCATTCATCCTTCTGTCCATCCCTCTGTTTATCGATCCATCCATGTCAAGTCCATTTTTATCTATAAAGCATCAAATCGAAGTTATCGCACTTTTCAAATAGAGCAGGTACTTTTTATAACATTCATTACAGAGACCCATCATCCATCCATCCATCATCCTATTTTTTCTGAATCCTGAGGCATCAATGATGAGAATCCTACAATCAGTCTCTCTCTCTCTCTCTCTCAGAGGAGGGGGGTGAGGGAGTTTTGACCAAGAAGGAAGAGGAGGAGAGGCGGATCGCGGAGATGGGCAGACCAATGCTGGGTGAACACATCAAACTGGAGGTCATTATCGAGGAGTCATACGAGTTCAAGGTGGGATCAGTTTCTCTTTTTATTGTAATCAAAACATTAAAATCAGTGCAGCGGAGGAAGGAGACACAAGGTCCTCCACAGTTTTAGAGCAATTCTAAAAATAATCAAATATAATTAACATCACCAGGTAGAAGGAATCAGACAGTAAATATCCAATCAAACAAACAGACTTACAAATAGATAGATAGATAGATAGATAGATGACTTTATTCATCCCCAAAGGGAAATTAGTTAAATAAATGAATACAACATAAAATCTCTTGTTGTGTAGTGAAATGATGAAATGTTCCGGTGTAGTTCCCCTTTAACTTCTTTACATCTGGTTTGCAGTTATTGAGGCAAAAGTTCAACATTTCAGGAAATATATTTCTTCTTTTTCTTGCTCTTCAGGTTGTGCGATAAAGAAGCAACAGCTAGCAGCTGGTTAGCTTAGCTTAGCATAAAGACTGGAAACAGGTGGATACAGTTAGCCTAGCTCTGTCCAAAGGTAATAAAATCCACCAACCAGCACCTCTAAAGATCATCAGATCATTGATTATCATGTTAAATCTTGTTAGATTAATTTGTACAAAAACTGAAACGAGAAAAATGTCAATTTTTCATGTTATGCAGATTATGTGCTCGACTATTTCTTGGCTCTGAGCAGTTGCCAGGCAACCAGTGGCAATTCCAGGAAGTAACTGTCACCACTGAGAAACAGTCCGGTACATAACCCCTGTTACTTTCATTCTTATACTGCGGTTTTATTGATACAGTTTCTTTGTGCTAACTAAAACTGGCTGTAGAGTCGTATTGACACAGAATTATTTTACTGTTGCTCAGCAACTATTAGCCAGCTTTACTAACCGCTGTGTTCTGTGTGCCCATTTGAAAATGTTCTCTCCTCAGTGTGACTGAAGACCCAGGACTTCATGGATAATGTAACGATCACCAGGATTATGTTCTAATATAAGACATCAGATCTGTCTTTTATTTTGCCACATGGGTCTAAATACTACAATACCCATGAGCCTTTGATGTTTGTCAGTGAACTACACATTGGGAGTCATAGTTGACTTCTCTCCTTCAGTTTTTAGCTCTGTCCCTGGTCAGGGGCTGCACCCTTTGGAGGTGTGGCCTTCAAAGACCATATAGACCGTAAAGGTCAAACTGAAATGAGACAGTCACAGATTTCCTGTTGATTTTATCAAAGACTGAGATGTTGTCTTGTTTACCTTTCTACTGATGATTCAACCAGAAGAGTTTCATGCCCGTCTAAGTATGGAAAAGAACTGTAACACTGCCAATGAAAAAAATGAACAGGACTTTTATCTCTATGCTCCATCTATTTCCAACTTCTGGAGGTCAATAGGAGACAATCAAGTGATCAAAGTCACAGTTGTGAAACAGACAAATTTGTATATTTCATGTATAGAGTTCAGAACAACAAAGACTGAGAATCTGTCAAATATGTAAAACGTCCATATTTCCTCCAGGCTTGATTTTTTTTATTGATTTATTTATTTAGTCTTTTAGATGAAATTGTGCCAAGTCATCAGCAAAATGAGACACAGTTTGCTTCAGTTGTATCTCTGCTGTGTGTCAGACTGACCAGCAGAGAATAAGCTTTTGGAAGAAAACGTCTTCCACTGCTAAAACACGTCCAGTATGATTCACTTCATATGCACATGCTGATCATTTTCCAAAGCTTACTTTAGGGAAAGTGAGGAAAGTGGGACAGGTTTGGGGCAGACCTTTACTTTCCAAAACTTTAAGATCGATCATCAGCTCATCAAATGACCAGACTGGTGGCACAATTTGTTAAAAGATCAACAGAGAACATGAATGAACTTGTGCCTGGACCTTTTAAAATGCTGTGGTTTGGACTTTGATTGACTGTGTGGTTTCCTGTGACCTTGTGTCTTTCAGAGCACAGTGGATAAACTCATCAAGAAGACCAACCTGGCTCTGCTGATTGGAACCAACAGCTGGAGGGAGCAGTTTGCGGAAGCCATCACAGTCAGCTCTGGTACAAGCCCAACCTGTCCTCAATCAACCTCGAGTCCTTTTACTTACCAAAAAGTGTCTGTTTTCCTGTCTCTGTCTGTCTCAGCTTGTGGTTGAAAGTTGTACAAATGGGGACAGGAAAAGAAAACAGGCTCCATTACTGACTTTGTTTGAGGTCATTGAAGATAAATCAAACCAAGCTCTAAAATGAGTCAGTGTTGACTCCTGGCTCTTCCTCCCTCTCCTCCTCAGGTGATGATGATGACGACGAATCTGGCCAGGAGAAGCTGCCCTCCTGTTTTGACTACATCATGCACTTCCTCACCGTCTTCTGGAAGCTTCTCTTTGCCTTTGTTCCTCCCACCGACTACTGGAACGGCTGGGCCTGCTTCGTCGTCTCCATCTGTGGCATCGGCCTCCTGACGGCAGTGATTGGTGACCTAGCGTCTCATTTTGGCTGCACCGTCGGTCTCAAAGACTCCGTCACTGCTGTGGTGTTTGTAGCTTTGGGCACTTCTGTACCAGGTCTGACCCAAACCTGTCCCCCTTCCCTATGGGGACTTTGACTTATCATACAATACAATGCATTCATTACATTCCAACTGAAGTAATTCTCTTAACTGCAGTGATGGGCAGTGAAAGGAATTACTTGTTTATTGTGAATACCCATGTAATGACTCGTTGATCAAACTGTACACTGGGAGGGGACAGAGTCCAGAGTTGTGGACGCGCTCACAGTTCTGCTTCTACTACAAAAGGTGTCTGCATGACAACACTTTCAGTCCAAATGTCTTTGGATTGCACACGAACACATCAAAAGTCCACCTGGACTCTCATGGACATGAGCAAATGACAAAATTTACATCATGTGGAAAGTACACTTGGGGCTCTGAGAAAGGTTCATTAGAAGGTGTCGTGTGCAGAATAAAGTAAATAAAGTATAAAGGTTTCAGGATTAAAGTTAACATGCCCAAACTAAACAGTTTCAGAATAAAGTTTATTCTGTAGATGTAGTGTTGTACTGTGAAGTGCTGCATGGCTGAAGGTGGGGATAATGCTTGCAACAGTCACTATATGGCAACCTGCCCTGTGGAGTTTCTGTTGAACTGTTCTTGAGTTCTAACAGACACGATGAACATCATAATGTTTCCTTATAAAACATTTGCAGTTTTAAACTTTGCTTGCTTCCATACTTGCAGTCTTCCTCTGTCTTTCCTTTGATGATGCATTGCTAAGTTTCTTTGCACATTACCTCTGCATCAGTGCAACAGTATACATGTACAACTCATCTCTACTTTCGCTCTCCCTCAGACACATTTGCCAGTAAGGTGGCGGCCATCCAGGACCAATATGCTGACGCCTCCATTGGCAATGTGACAGGAAGTAACGCTGTCAATGTCTTCCTGGGTATTGGCGTGGCATGGTCCATAGCTGCCATCTACCACTACTCCAAAGGCCAGGAGTTCAGGGTCGACCCAGGTACGCTGGCTTTCTCTGTGACACTCTTCACCATATTCGCCTTTATCTGCATCGCTGTCCTCATCTACCGCCGGCGGCCAGAGATCGGCGGGGAGCTCGGCGGACCCCGCATCCCCAAAGTCCTCACCACCTGTTTGTTCTTCAGCCTGTGGTTGATGTACATCATCTTCTCCTCTCTGGAAGCCTACTGTCATGTAAAGGGCTTCTAAGAGTTCTTCTTCTGATGGGTTCCATGAGGTTCTAACACAACTGATGAACAGTTCTGATGGATTTTCAAAGGCTCCAATAGGTTCCTGCAGATTCTGAGAGGTTCCTATACTTTCTGTAATTTGTCTAAAGGTTTGGTAAATTTCTAAAGGCTGTAAGATTCCTGACAGTTGGTTGATTCTTTAAGGTTCTAGAGGAATCTTAACTTAATGACAGATATCTGAAATTTTGGATGATTGTTTTGCTGATCTGACTTTATAAACAGATCAATATACAGTTACTGATGGACTCTGACTTTTTATGTTCTTTAAAGACCTAACGGGTTGAAAACATCTTCGATGGGTTTGTAAAAATCCCTAAGGTTCCTAACGACTCTTGGTTATTCCTAAAGATTCCAACAGGTTTCAGCATATTCAAACAGGTTCTCTAAAACTTGGATACACGTCTAATGGCTATAAAAACATCCTGACTATTGACGGATTTCTAAAGGTTCCAACAAGTTCCTGTCATTTCTCTAAGGGTTCAGATAAACTTCTAATAGTTTTGCTGGGTTCTTTATTCCTTCTTACTCAGTGGATTCCTAAAGGTTCTGATGGACATGTAACAGTTCTACCAGTTGTCTAAACATTTTAATGAAAATATATTCCAACTGCATAGTACTTTTAGGTTCTGTAGAGGTCTAACAGGTTCTAAACATCTTTGATGGGTCTCTGAAGGTCCCACAGGTTCTTGAAAGATTCTCCAGAAAGGTTCTGAAAGGATCTCCAAAGATTCTTAGGGAAACCTCAGAACTGAACCTTCTTTTTGATTTACTCTGGTAAGTAACATTGGACTTTTCTCTGGCTGCTGAGTGCCGGTGACCTCCAAGACATGACTGTCGTCATCCTCACATACCTCCCGAACATTTAAAGACATTTACCTCCTCTGTAAATCCTTCACCTGTACCTTTAAGCAATCTATAACATAAACCATTTTAATTTCGACCTGCATGGACTTTGAAACCACACCCACAGTAGTGACCACCAGCAGCTGTGGCGATGAAGGAGGCAGCTCATGCTGTAGACTTGGAAAACCTGCAGGACTTTCGATGTCAAAGGCGACTGCAGTGATAGTGTTGCACCTACGTGAATATCTGCACTGAGTTTGAAATGTAGTTATATTTGAAAAATAAATTGAGAAGAGAAGCGTTGGGGGTTCCTGAGTTTTGCTGTACAGAGACCGAGAACTCTTGTTGGACCTGAACTGCTGTGGTGGTGAATTTAAATGTTTGAGAAAATATAATTATGTGTATGTTTGTTTGTGAGTGTAGAGCGCATATGTAACCTCAAAGAATGCTGAGAGGCAGTCTCTGATGTGATTGGTTGTTTGGAAACAGCAGCTGACTGCCTATTGGATGATGTAAACAGAGGAGTTGTTGCTTATTGTCTGACTACAGAATGCAGTGTCTTTGCTTCAAATATTAAAGTACAGTGAGTGACATGTCGGTGTCTTTGCTCTTGAATGTTTCTGAATCTTTCTCGTCTGATTGGTCCACAGCGGCACCTGACAAAAGCTGTGTCCCAAGGCAGGAGCTTTAGCTCCACGGCGTGGCAACATGATGCTTCCTAATCTGTGGTATTATGGGAACTGTAGTTTATCCCCCAAATAGACATAACAAAGCATAATAAGAGAAAAGATCCTGTAAAACCAACCTCATGTGTTTTTGACATTATTATTATCTCAGTCAATACATTTATTTCCCAAAGTCTATTATCGTCTGTTCCTTTGGAAGATTAATAAGAAATATTTACTTTATTTACTTTGTCTAAGAACCTCTGACCTGTGGAAAACTATTCTCCCTAACACGAAAGATCAGACTGAGAGACAGAGCAGGAGGAGGAGAGTATGAACTTAACACTGGTTTATTGTTTTAGACATCCCACAAGTTTTATTTCACATATTTTACAGAACGTCTCACTGCCTTGTTAAAGGGATGAAGGTCTGCAGTGTGCAGCAGAGAGAGGCAGTGTAACTGAGGCAACGTCAGAACCAGGTCCACATACAAATAGCATTATTTGTGTTCTTATTAATATTGTCACACACACACACAAACACACAAAGCTGTGTACAGTGTTTACAGTAAGTTATAAATATCATCATTTAAATCATTAAAAATTAACTAAGGTTACAAATCTTTCTGTTTAGACATGATGTGAGTGAAAAAAGGCAAAGAAGGTTTCTGAGCTGATCCAGAGGAGGTGGAGGAGGAGGTGGCGGAGGAGGAGGAGGTGAAGGTTCACAGTTTGTTGTAGCTGAAGATCCCAACAGGGAAGTGTTTGACGTGTGTCGGCCACTGAGCAGCCAACTGGAAAAACTTGACATCGTTCCATTCAACTCCATCTATAGACACTGAGAGGGAGAGAGAGACAGAGACAGAGACAGAGACAGAGAGAGAGTGAGAGAGAGGGAGAGACACAGACAGAGAGACAGAGAGTTAATGTTGTTCATCAGTGACTGATCCCAGACTCATTGATCATTTGATTCTTTGAGCTGGTTCTTCAAGATGCTGCACTTGGTTTCAGGATTAAAGTTAAACTCAGGTTCAGGTTTGTTATAGTCAGTTAATAGGGAATGTATCCCTCTGTGTGTGTGTGTGTGTGTGTGTGTGAGAGAGAGAGTACCTCTCAGTGTGTGTTGATGTTTGGAGGTACAGATTAACCTGCTGATTCCTTCAATCAGCTGACTCCTTGACTCCGCCTCCTTCTCTTTCGTCTTCTTACTGAGGAACATGACTGACACACACACCATCATCATCATCGTCATCATCATCATCATCATCATCATCATCATCATTGCCCTTCATCACCCTCCTCCTCCTCACCTTTCTTGTTCTTCTCCTTGGTCACCACCGTCATGCTCATCATTTCTCCTCCACTGATCCTCGACACCTGCAGAGAGCGGAAGTTGCTCTTCAGAGTGTTCTTCATCCCCACCTCCTTCCTCCGCTCTCCTCCTCCTCCTCCCACTCCTCCTCCCCCCTGACTGCTCCAGTAGTCCACCTGCAGACCCATCACCTCCCCCGAACAGCTGGACAGACACAAGGAGGAGGAGGAGACAGAGCAGAGGTTACAGTTTGTTCACATGGTAACAGCCTCCATTTTAAAAACAGCTGTATACAGGAAATACCTGATGGAGGGAGAGGGAGGAGGTGTGGAGGTGATGCTGATTGGTGCTCCTGATTGGGAGGGAGGAGATCCCAGGATGATGTCATCAGAGTCCACTATGGAGACAGAAGCAGAACATCCAACCAACAGGTCAATGAGGAACATGCTGACCAGGCTCAGAGCACAGGGAGGAGAGGGGGAGGAGCTCAGGGGAGGGGTCAGGTGAGTCAGGTCTACCTGAGGTGGACAGGAAGTTCTGTTCCACGATGCCGACCTTCACCAGCTGAGAACAGACACAAACACAGCTGTTTTACACAATCCTGTCGTTTCCACGGCAACAAGACTCTGCTGGCTTTGGTTCATGGTTTTATGATGGAGCTGAAGTGAAACTGGAACTTCTGGGTTCTGGTCCAGAAGTGAGAAAACCTCATTCAACATTTGTGACGACCCTAAAACTAAAACTCAGAGTCTTTAACAAACATTTCCCATAAGCCCCAGAAGTTCACAGGCCAAACGTTCCCGTTGATGTGTGAGAGGAAGCTGATGGTGGGGTAGAGTTACACGACTGAGTCTCTTACCCCAATGAAAGGAACAAACTTCTGACAGGAGTCGTCGTCGGGGCTGCAGAGGAATCAAACACAACAACTGAACAAAGACAAGAGAACACAGATAGAGAAGATTTCCTGTGTGTGTGTGTGTGGGAGAGGGGGTGGGGGGGGTGGGGAGGGGGGTCAGGGGTTCCAGACAAACACCAGCAGGACGACCAGGTCTCCTTCATAAATCTAATCAGTTTGTCCTTGAGTCAAAGAAGCAGAACCTGATTGGTCGCCTTGTGTGCAGTCTAAGTGCTGATTGGCTCAGAACCTTAGAAAATCCAGGTAGAGTTTGACTTCAGAGATAAAACCTTTTTGTTTGTCGAGTCCAAAAATGAATAGAAAAAAAAAACACCTCACATAATATGAAAAAATGTCAGAAACTTTTGATCAAAGGAGACGAAAAGGTCAAAGGAGGAGAACGAGGCGGAGCTGGAGTCAGACAATAAACGCTGACATACAAGAAGAGAGGATGAGGAGGCTGAACCTTCCTCACATTAACACAGTAAACAAACAGATGTTAGATCTTCATCACGTTCTCCATGTTTCCATCATCTGAGCTTTGATTGGATCTTTTAATAACTTCTTCTTCTCCTTCTTCTTCTTCTGTTTAATGGCAGCGACTGGAGAACCAGCTCCTGTCGACTCGTTCACTCAGCAGTGGAGGAGGAAACAGACTCACTCAGGTTCACTGAGTCTGGATGTTTGGTTTGTGTTCAATTTGAGTCTTGACTTGAGGCAGGTAAAAGACGTTAAAGTACCTCTTGTGTTTGCAGGTGAGCATGGCCTCTGAGATCGGACACAGGTGAGAGACAGCGGCTCCACTCAGGTACTGAGACACTCGACCTGCTACGCCGACAGGATCTGTCAAACACAAACCACAGCTTAAATAAGAAGGTGCGTGTCACTGTGCAGCTGAACACCTGAGGCAGGTATCAAACAAAATCTAACAGGTTTAACCCTGGAGGGAACAAGTTACACAGAAATCTGACCAGTAGATCGTCGGGTAATAACAGTAATAATAATAATGATAATAATAATAATAATAATAATAATAATAATAACAATAATAACAATAATAATAATAATGATAATAATAATAATAATAATAATAATAATAATAATAATAATAATAATAATAATAATAATAATAATAATAATAACAATAATAATAATAATAATAATAATAATAGTACGTTCTGCACCTTACAACACACAGTAAGAGAAGATAAAATAGCAGGTACAAGGCATAAAATTCAAAAACTAGAATAAATATAATTCAAACAGGCAGGTGTGACAAGGTGTGTTTTGAGGTGGGATTTGAAAACAGGAAGAGAATCTTGTGTCTTGTGCAGGTTGTGAAGTGACCTAAAAGTGAGAAGCAGAACCTTGAGGTCAGTGTTTAACAGGGAGCCAGTGCAGCAGTGGAGGACAGGACTGATGTGATCAGGTGATGATACGACTGCTGCCTCCTGAACCAGCTGAAGTTGATGGAGGAGTTTGTGAGGAAGACCGAGAGTTACAATCATCAGTGAGAGGTGTGCCTGGAGAGTGTACCAGAATATCAGAGCTGTGGGTTAAGTGACCGACATAAGTGTTTGATATTGCGTAGATGGAAAAATGCAGCCTGGGTGATGTTATGACTGAAAGAAACTCTTCACCTGGGGCGAAGGAGGAACTGTGACTTTGTCAAAAACTGTAAAGTTTGGCTATGAAGAGTTTTGGTGTTGATGAGGAGAACCTCAGTTTCATCACTGTTGAGTTTGAGAAGGTCAGAGGACGACCAGGATTAAATTTCAGACATAGTCAGAGAGGGAGGAGGGAGGAATCTGGCTTCGTAGACATGTAGAGCAGGGTGTCATCAGCGTAACGGTGGAGGTGAAGAGGCAGAAGGTCGATGATAAATAGGAGGAGGCTGAGACAGAGTAAAAACTCAAATAAGGAGCTTTGAGAGATGGAGGTGAAGTATGAACGGTACAGATGTGGTGGTGTCTGAGGGAGGGACCTGAGAAAACATCAGGATTTGATTCATTTGATTAAAGTTCAACTGAATCAGGTTCACGCAGGAATCTCTGCTGCAAATATCATGGAAATCTGATCAGTTGTTTTAAACAGACTTCATCTGGGACTAAAGTGTGGGTGTTGATGGTGCCACTAAAGGTCAAGGGTCAACAGAGTTTCCTCCTCGTCTCATCCCTCCATTGAGACATAAAGGTACCGAGAGCAGGAGGCTCCAGGCGTCCAAACAGCTCCCTCCAGCCGGCGTCCATGAACAGGCTGTTGAATTTACCGTCCAGGGAGGCCAGGTACTTGGCGAGTGGGTGGGATCCTGGCAAGGTGAAACACAAAGCATCGTGGGAAGGTTCATAACTGGTTTATATTTCAGAAGATAACATGTTTGTGTGTTGGGGACCACCATGCGTACCAACAGGCAGGATGAGGAAGCGGACATAGTTCAGCCAATCAGGTGTCTTGCTGGCCAGCTGCTCTACAAAGCAGCAGAGGATGGTGCTGAGGTAGCTCTGGTCTCCGCCCACTGCCACCTTCACTGTGGGCGGAGTCTGGGAGTTACAGTTACAGCTGGAAAACACATTCAGATCCAGCTTCAAACCACAGGGGAGGGTATTGATCTTATTGATAATTACCCAATTATTGATGAGTGAAAGCACTGATCAGATGATTCTTACAATCTCTGGATGCGGCTGATGATGGCGCTGAAGGCGGCCTGAACATCAGCTGATGAGACAGTGCAGACGATTGGTTGATCAAAGAGAACCTCTGACAGGTACTGATGAGAGAAGACAAGGGGAGGAGCCAATCAGTTTATTGATCAGAAGAGATGAAGGACAGACGGACAGAGAGAGACAGACAGACACAGACCTGTCCCTGCCAGTCTGTGGTGTTGATCAGGATGATGGACTCAGGAATCTGATCATCAGAGAACAGGATGTGGTTCAGCTGATCCAAGACCGACTTCCTGGCCACCTGAAAACCAGACAAACACACATCAGTCCAGAACCCTGAACCTGAACCTGATTCTCCTTTAACCCTAAATCCAAATCTAAATCCTGAGCTCTGGACCCTGGTCCTGGAGGTGAGGACCAGACAAAATGTCTGTCTGTATGTTTTTTTACATATTGAAATTGTTTTTGATAAGAACTGAGAGGATTCGTCTGTGGGTTTGTTATAGTTCATATAACCACAGCGTTTACAACACAAACAACAACAGTGACACCATGTGGTGGAGCAGGGTCGTCACTCCTCATAGTCCTCAGCTGAGGTTCTGTCTGATCGGATCTGATCACAGGTCAGTTCAGACTCTTTACTCCACCACAGCTTCTCTGTGCGTCAGCCTGAACTCTGAGGACTGAACTGAGCGTTTTACTGCAGAGGGAGTCGGTGTGTGACGGAGTTGACACTGTCTGTCTCACCTGTGGGGGGGGTATCCTGTAGTCAGACGACGTCTCACTGTCCACACTGCTGGTTCTGTCTGTTCCTCTGGAGTTCTGTCTTTCCTTCATGGAGACACTCCACGGATGGCGAGACACCTGACTTCCTGTCTTACTGCAGAGAGAGCAGACAGACAGGTATCAGTGTCCTCACAGCTATAGAAAGACCAACAAGTGTGTGTGTATGTGTGTGTGTGTGTGTGTACCTTGGTGATATGTGTGTTTGTGACTCAGTTTTACAGAGTTTGGCAGCTGGGCCTGCATCTGTTCCCATGGCAACATCATCCTCAACTTCCTGTGGAGAGAAGAAGAAAAACGTGCAGCAGAAAACTCTGTGTGTGTGTGTGTGTGTGTGTGTGTGTGTGTGTGTGTGTGTGTGTGTGTGTGTGTGTGTGTGTGTGTGTGTGTGTGGTCCAGACTCACCCAGGAACTGGCCTCCTCTCCTCTGGACTCCTCAGGGCCTCGGGCCCCCTGAGCTCCAGGAGCCAGCAGCTCTGCCGCCTGGTCATGGACAGAGACAGTGACAGTGTGTGAGCTGCAGGGGGCAGCAGAGCAGCCGCAGACAGGAAACAACTGCTGGTGGATGAAGCCTGGAAACTGTCTCCTGTTCTTAGTTTTCTTAGGGTAAAAACCCTGGAGGTTTATCCCCTGTACGGTGGCCTGTGTAGGACACCTCTGTCTCCAGGCTCAGCTTTAATCAGTTCATCCACATTTCTTTTCAAAAGTCACGCTGGTCATTTCTGATGTGAATCATAAAACAAAGTGCAAACGGGTGAAGTTCAGTTTGCATTAGTTTAATAATTTAACTCTGCAGTTTTGTTACAGTGTGATCAGGACAGTTTGAACAGTGAGACTGAAGTTAATACAACTTTATGAATTTAACTGTGGCAGCTGTGTGTTACCAGCAGTGAGCAGTCGCCTCATCACACATTGCTGATGGTTTTTGTGTCATGTCCTGTCTCCATCAGGGAGGATCACTTGTACTCACGGCTGCAGTCTGGTCTCTCTGTTGGCTCCTCTGACTGTGGAGACTCCCGATCTCAGTCTGAGAGCTCGACTGAGAAATCCCCTCGAAGAACGGCCTGATGGGAGGAAAACCCAGCACAGTGAGTCTGCAACAACAAACACCACTGACACACTGAAATACGTTCATGTGACCGCCACCTCTCAAAGTAACTGCTTGCTTGCTGCCAGCATGTTCACACCAACCATTCCAGCAGGTGGTCGCTACATCTCCAGACTTCCTGTTTCACAACCATGTGTAAATGACAGCAGACTGCAACATCCAGCCAATCACAGCCAAGCTTCACTTGTAATTTACTGACGTAGTTTCACTTTACGTTACTTCATTCTTCTCCTCCACCACCTCAGAGGGAAAACTGGAGTCTTTACTTTACTACATTTATTTGACAGTTTTAGCTTCTAGTTACTTTTCAGATTAAAATTTTAATATAAGGTTTTCTACGATTTTAAGAGAAGAAACAAAACTTTAAAGGTCCATGGTTTAACTTTTACTTTAACATGTTGATCTCCATCAGAAGATATATCTGTGGTTTTAAGAACCAAAAACCATCTCAGTGTAGTTTTACATCTCCTCTCTCCTTCTCTCTGGAGCTCTAGTAACAACAGGTCAGTCAGCCAATCAGAGGAGAGGATCTGAGCCTCTCTTCTGATTGGCTGACTGAGTGATCCAATAAAAATATAGTAGATTTCAGGTAAACACTCAGAGAAACCAAATCCTGCAAGGTTGGATGGTGGGTCCAGGTGGGCGGGGCTTGGGGCAGGGTTGAGGGTGGTGACTGCTTTGTTGTGACATCACAAAGTTCCAGAAGTCCTGACGGCTGGTTTTAAGGCTCAGTTTCTGAAAACATTTGGTTTCAGTCACATGTGACAAGTTAAAAAAAAACAGCATCTAGTTGGAGCCGATGTCACAGGTGTGTCTGAGCTGTCAGCTGATCCCCTCAGAACCTTTTAAATACATGTAATCATCCTAAAATTCATAAGAAAATCAAAGATTGTAAATGTATAACACACAGAGTATCTGTATATGTCCATATCTTTTTCTTTAAACTCTGTGTTGCCACGTTTTTTGTCAGGTGATGAAATAAACACTGTCTGGTCACAGCTGCTCTCTCTGGATGTTGTACAGATGTGCAGCTTTGACTTCAGGCTGACCTGAGTTTGGGTTTGGGCGTGCTCAGGATGCTGTCGTTGTCGTCCAGCTCAGGGCCGCTGTCACTTGCGTTGTAAACCTCCAGACTGTCGTAGAGGAGGTCCAGGTCCTCCTCAGCCTCCTGACTCTGGCCCACAGGGTCTGAGTCCAGAACCTGCAGCAGGGGGGCAGATTATAGGAAATGAGGTGGAGGTTGTACTTTACAGCGATGAGACGATCCCAGATAATGTTGCACGTTGATGAACACTGTGACGCAGCGTTTATTGTTGCATATATTAAAATCCAGCGTGTGGTTCTGTACAGTGTTGGACACAAACCTCATCGGTCACTTTGAATCTTTTCAACAGAGCCACAAACTTCTGTTTGAAGTTCGGCTGCTGAACCACAGAGAAACACAAGAGAAGAGAAATGAGCCAATCAGCAGCACAGCTGGCCAGACACACAAACATGTTCCCATATACATCACTTATAAAGGTATATTCATTATTATCACATATATACAAAGATATATTTTACATATATTATAAATGTCTATGATCCATTTTTATATTGTATAACATATATGTGAACAAAATATATTTGACTTTATCAAAACAACACATATTAAAATTCTATATATTTATAGGTTCTTCTAATTAATTTCTCATTAATTGTAAACATGTCTCTTCTTATTCTGAAGTGTCTCAGGCCTTTGGACCCTTTATGATATCATGATATACTGACAGACTTTGGGATGATATATATTCATGTAATATATGTCTACAATATAAACATACATATATAAACATACACATTTGTATGAACTAGACATGTGTCAGTATTGTTCCAATTTCTGAAAGGTTAAATGTTTTTATTTCCTACACATCTACATCTGTTGGGTTGGTCCTCACCTGAGTCAGGGAGGCGGTTCGGATCATTTTCCTGTGGGACTTCTTCATCTTTCCCTGAACATCGTCATCGTCATCATACATGTCCTGAGAGCCAAAGAGGAAATGTCACGATGTGAGTGAAACGTTGTTCAGTTTGAAATCTGAGGTGCTGGACTCTGCAGCTGCTGGTCCAAAGGTTAGAGTTCAGTTACACATATGACTATAAGTTGTGCCAAGTGTTCACACACAAATCAACCTCAGGACAAACTTCAGGACAAACTTCACACTGCTGCTTCAGCAGTGCAGATGTGTGCCACGAGACAGGTGTGTACTGTCAATCACCTGAGGCGGGACTTGGTCATCACTTCCTTCCTGTTCAGAGGAGAAGCTGTCGTCGTCGTCCTCCCAGTAGTTCTCCAGGTCAGGAGAGCGATCTGTTCAGACACAGAGCGATCAGCTGCCACCAGCTGGAGTGACCTGGTTATTAGGTCACATTCATTCTACTGTTTGTCTCTTTGTGCTCGTCTCTTGTCTCTTGTCTCTTGTCTTTTGTCTCTTGTCTTTTGTTTCTTGTCTCTTTGTGCTTGTCTCTTGTCTCTTGTCTTTTGTCTCTTGTCTTTTGTCTTTTGTCTCTTGTCTCTTTGTGCTTGTCTCTTGTCTCTTTGTGTCTTGTCTCTTGTCTTTTGTCTCTTGTCTTTTGTCTTTTGTCTCTTGTCTCTTTGAAGCAGAACCTTCAGGATCTGCATCTGAACTTGACTCGTGTCTAAACTTTAACACTGCCTCGTCTCTTCTATGTTGTTGTAATATTGTATTATAGAGCACAGCTCCCTGTCCTGAACATTATAACAGGGCCATGCAGCTTCCTGTAGCTCCAGCTTTAATATGAAGGAAAAACATCAGTATCAACAATAATAGATCTGGTTGGCAGATATTAGAAGACCAGGACCAGGAGGTTTAGCTCTGTGACTGTTGGACTCCCTGGGTCCCTGAGGGGACATTATCAGCCCCTTCAACATTTATATATTTAATCTCAGGGGAGTTTGTGAAGCGTCTGTTATTTATGTAAATAATCTGTGTTGTGTGTGAGGAGCTCAGGGAGGGATGAGGATGAGGAGATGATGAAGAAACAACAAAGAGGCTTTTTCATTTAAACTGTTTGTGCCAAGGAGGAGGATGTGCACATCGGTTCGGACCAATCAGGAGCTAGTGTATAATGAGCACCTGATGCTGTCAGACAGACAGAAGGTCAGACTCAATGTTCTCCTACCGGAGGCCTTGGTTTTGTTGCCATGGTGACCACTTGTGTCCTCCTGTTCGATTGGCTGGCTGGAGAGAGACAGGACACTCAGCTCTGCTGCTCGCACTGAAGCATCCTTCAGGTTGCTATGGAGACTGAGGATGTGGGCTCCGTCAGTCGGATGCTGCATCACCTGTGACAAGACAGACAGACACACACATACACACACACAGGTGATGCTGTCTGAATAGAATAAATCATTTCAATCGCTGCTGCTGATGACAGCCTTCGAACAGACGCTGATGTTCGACAGTTACTGTTTACAGACAGTTTGAAAACGGTTGTAATGACGGTGCTGTAGCAGATTCTCCTCCTCATCCAGAGCTGTCAGGAGTTCAGTTTCTTGCCCAGGACACTGACATTTGACGTTTGGATGAGAGGAGCTGGGGGTCGACCCTCCCCCCTGTGATTAATGGACTCCCTGCTCTACCTGCTGAAACACACCTGTCTATCTAATAAAGATGTTTCATGCTTTTATGAAATGCCCAAAGTAGAGGTCAGAGGTCGTCTGTCAGCAGGTCACTATGACCCGTCGTTAGGTTCTGTTGCTAGGCGACATCTAGTGGTCGTAGTGATGATGACAGCAGCAAAGGGAAAAGTGCGGTGACGTAGTTTATAGAGCGACAAAGTCCACGTCAGGAGGAGGTTGGGGTGGATGGATGAATATGACCCAGGAGAGCGGTGTTCGATTCCCATGTGACAGGAGCAGTTTATGTTGTTTCTATTATCCATGACCGTTCACTGTTATTATTGTAACCATGACAACAAAGATCATCTGATGTCGAGGAAGAACTTATTTTAACCCAAATCACCATCTTTTCTTGAACCTAACCAAGACATAACTGTTATTAGAGTAACCATGGTGACAAAGGTAGGTATGGCGCTCTCTGTACAGTCCACATGTTTATTACTGTAACCATGACAACCAAGTTCCAGTTGTTTAGGTTGGAGGACTGGTTGAACTCAACCAAGTTTCAAAAGTCTTCTGGTTTGTTTTCGTCCTACTTCCTGTCATCTTACTTCCTGTCGTTCTACTTCCTGTTGTCTTACTTCCTGTTGGTCTACTTCCTGTCATCTTACTTCCTGTCGATCTACTTCCTGTTGTCTTACTTCCTGTTGGTCTACCTCCTGTCGTCTTACTTCCTGTTGATCTACCTCCTGTCATCCTACCTCAGCCATGTTGATGACCCCCACTGCGAGGGTTTTGTAGCCCAGGATGGTTCGGTTCTTGTACCTCTTCCTCCTCTGCAGCATCACATGTAGACGGTTTGCATCTCGCTTCAGGAAATGAGGATACTAAAGACAGACGGACAGAACTTTACATCAGGAAATAACACAAGTGTGAGTCATCCTCTGAGGAGCAGGAACATTCACCACAAGCATCATAAACTGTGAATCAAACTGATGAACTGAAAGAGAAGAGTTGGGTGGGTTACCAGGTGTATTTTATTATATTTTATAATGAAGGTGGGAAAAAGAACGATGACAGATATGAACCTGCAGGGAGAAGGTGAGCTCCAGGTCCGTCTCCATGAGGCCGTCCGGAGGAAGAAGATACTCGTTGGATCTCAACGTTCGCTTGGAGCCCTGAGACAGAGACATGAGGACAGATTCAGGATCTCATCAGATCATTGTTGATGTTAAAATCTAAAGCAGAAAGTTAACTTGTGACCTGTAGAGTCAGAACATACAGGTTAATGGGCTGAATGTAAGATAAACCAACAAATAAAAGCTCCTGTTCTTTTGCATCTCACCTGGATCTTCACAGCGATGACGACGGAGCTCAGCTCTCGGTCCAGCTCCCTGAAAACCATCAGCTTCTTCAGAGTCAGACTGCACAACCTGCAGACGACACATCAGACGGGTGTTAGCCCTCTTCAGTGTATTCACACACACACACACACACACACACACACACACACACACACACACACACTGAGTCTTCAGTCTTTAGTCTTTAAGTGTGCAGAACAAATCCATATCACTACAACTATTACATTATTCACCAAAGACCTCAGGTTCATCCTCTGGAGACCATCGATGAGAAAACTCTCATGACAACTGTTGAAACAGTCTGGACCACAGCGGACTGACGGACATGGACGTCCCCAGAGTCACAACTGTGATTAAAATAACTGAGAAGTGAAGCGTTGGCAGAGAGACTGCAGACCTGCTCCTCCCGGGACCTCATTACATCTGGATCACGCTGGGACTCGCAGCTTCCTGTCAACACCAGCCAGCAGGAGCTAATTCTGTTTACACCTTAATACCTGCTCACCTGTACTCTGATCTGAGAGAGAGAGAGAGAGAGAGAGAGAGGTAGAGGTGCTATGTGTGAACAACTGATGTCAGCACTAACAGATTTCAACCACTGCTGATGATGTATTCACTCATTCTCGGTCCTCAGAGGACGAACTCAGACTTTTCCTCTAACACCACCAATAATTTTATTACATCGATACAAAATAAAGAAGTGATAAATAAAAGGAGCTGTTGACAACTTCAGTGAAAAGAAAGACACAATATAAAACAGCAGGTTGAGTCATCACCAACATCTCCACCTGGAAAATAAAGAGGAGTGACGTGGTCCAGAGCAGAGAATGAAGCCACGCCCCCTCTGTGTGATGTGATCTGAGTTTCTCTGGTCTGTGTGGTAACCAGTCTGGAAAAGTGGGATGTTGGTGTGTTTGAGTCCCTCCTGTTAAACTTTTGGCCACATTTAAACAAGTGAATTTCCTCCACAGAAGAAGAAACCACGTTTTCATCTAAAGAGGCTCCAATGAAGAAAGAGATGAGACCAGAGCACAGGAGGACTGGACTGAGGACTACAGGCTCAAATCCTGGTCGGCTGCTGGACCGTCAACACATCCAGAGAGGTTGTTTTCTTTTGTTTTTACCTGCTCCACCAGTGTCTTTACCTGCTCCACCAGTGTCTTTTGTGCAGCCTGGTCCCTGTGGATCAGTCCAGTCCTGAATCTCTTTCCCAGTCCAACCGTGGATCCGGTCCTGGTCTGTACTGAGGTGGATAACCTACGAGCTGCTGAAGTCCAGCTGGACTCAGACCTGGTTTCCTTCTCCTCCATGTGTCAGTGACTTGATGCTACATGATGTTAATGTCTGTTTTCATTAGTGACGGCTACAGTAGCATGCTAACGTTAGCTAACTGCTGTTAGCAATATTATGAATGTATTCGGCTAATGTTGCTATCACTAGCAGGCTAACTGTCAGCATAGTTGTGGGGCGTATCACAGCGATGCTAATGAGGGCTAATGGTTGACTTAGATTGTTTTGTGTTAGTCTCGTGTTCACAGAGTAACTTTATTCAGTTGTGTGTCTTGTTGTGCGTTTAGTGACACTTCCACTCGGCTCTGTGACGCTCTGTTGACTGAGGACGTGAACCAAACCAGTCATTCTGCTGTCTCCCATCAGTTTATCCCTCTGCTGTATCTTTGTTGTGAAGACCAGCAGGTTGCAGCTCCCTGAGTCAATATGACCATGTAAGAAGATTATCTCTGATTGGTCCAGTTCGTTAACCCCGACATTTGCACCCTGCTGCTAATCTGCCTGGAAAAAGACAGGTGGAGGGATCAGAGAGGGGACACTGCTCCTCAGCTCCTTCATCTGTCTTCAATATGGTTCTTAGATTCTTATCTTGTTTCGATTGGCCGCTGTGATGTGACATCACTGGTGATGTCATGATTCACAGTCGTCTCTGTGTGATCTGTCTCTGGTCTAAAGTCGATTATGAAGCTTCTGATCCAGGGCCAGGACTGGTCCATGATCAGGTCAAAGTTTTCCAGCTCTCTCTAAGCATTCTGGGAGATGAAGTTCCTTTTCATCCACAGCAAGGACAAAGGTTTACAGTTGAAAAAAGACACAAAGCAACAACATTTATATAAAATACATGATAAAGAGAGCAACTTTAACCTCAGTGAAAGGTCATGAATCTGATCTGATCTCGTGAGTGTAGACAAACACAAAGTGCTTCAGCCAATATCACACTAACAGTTATGATCTTTGTGTCTTTATTAAACCTCCTCAGAGGAAACAGGCAGTGAACCTTTAATAACTGCTGAACCTGAAACCAGATCCTCAGTAGCTGCTGATCAGACCTGCTCTGGGTTCAGGAGGAGGTCTGGACCAGTCTTCTTCTAGAGCTGCTTCAGCTCAGACAGTCTCAGGATGTCTG
>NW_027273870.1:30200000-30222791 GCF_046630095.1 Trachinotus anak
ATCATCTTGTGGGGGACGATGTTCACCCCCTGCATGCTGATCTCGCTCAGCGAGACGCACGGCAGCACCAGGAGGAGGATGTAGCAGTAGAAGAACATCAGTCCCTCCACCCACAGGGGAAGCCCTTCCCTCTGGAGCTCCCACAGGTTGGCCTGGATGTCCACAATATCCAACAGGTCCAACACCACCCAGAAGAGACGACTCCTTATCTCCTCTCTTTTCTTGTACAGCTGTAAGTATTCCAAATGATCTATGGCTGCCAGTGTTATGAACACGATGGGCATGCATACAGACAGCAGCAATGTGAGAGCTCGCCTGGATCCACTTGCATCTGTCACTTCTGTGTCTACATTCACGTCCTGAGACTTGTAGTTCTGATAAACAAAGTAGACCTTGATCTCCAGGATGAAGATGTAGAAGAACCAGAGGATCATGGCGTAGCCTCGCCTGGCCGTATGCACCTCCGACCCAGTCCAGATGGCGACGTATCGAAGCACAATGAGGAAACACACATCACCTGTCAGCACAGTGATGCATACGCTAATCCTCCTGGGACCTGGATTCTGCTCCACCAGGTAAGTGTCCATCAGTGCCAGACTGGTCATGATCAGGACCGCTGTCAGGCAGGCGTGGGGCTTGTTAGCAGCAGGCAGTGGGGGAACCATTGCTGGTCTGGAAGCACAGGTTGAGTAATCCAAGCAAAGTGACCAAGGAGAGAAGAAGAACAAACACCACAGTGTTGGTCTGCAGTTCGTTGAATGGCCACTAGATGCTGCCCCAAGAAAACTCTATGTTTTTTCATAAAAGAGATGAAATAGTTAAAGTCACAATTTCTTCAAGCTTTGGTTGTTGCTCTGTTGAACAGATGCTTCGTCTTTCAGAGCAGAGATTCCAAACTTTTTTGCCTGATGTATCCCAACAGCTGTGTCAGGTGAACTCAGGTGCCTCCTCATCAAAACCACCGTTCATGTTCCAAATGTGTCTAATTCCACTGGGTGTTATTTAACACTATTAGTTACATGACCAAATGAGCTGAGCTTCTCTACATTCTTTCAACCTGCTCCCTGAGATACATGTATCCCTAGCTGGGAATCACAATCTTTTTCAGAGTAAGTTTTGAAGCGTATTTAATTGATTGACAGGTGTCTTACCTGTGGTCTTACCTCATCCTCTAATTGTAATTTTCTGATTTCAGAGACACACAACGCTGGCGGCAAGGTGACAGGCAAAACCAATTTCAGGTGTCAATAAGTTTGTGAAGAATGTCACGTACTCTTTGGTCTGACAGCCCTTAAACTTGCTCTGCATCACTGATTTAAAAAGTTAATATTGATTTGGTGTTGTTGGTGTTTCATGAGGTCATTTGCCCAAAACTCAGGTAAAACAAAATAAATCATGCAACGTATCCTAATGCTCTCCATTCATACTCTCTGAGCCGTTGTGCCGTAACTTGTCTGCACATTGTTCATAGCTCTGGAGATCCTGATCCAGCAGATCCTCCTCTGGGTTCAATCCAGTCCAGATCGAGCTTTGTGTACACGGCGTCTAGATGTATTTAAGAACTTGAAAATGGACGCCTGTGATCTCCAACACCAGACCTCAGCCTTTCTCTCAGTGATGAAACAGCTCTTCTCCAAACACCTGCCATTTCTCTCCTCAGGTCCTCTTGGAGCTGGTGGGCAAGAAGAGTTTGTCTTGTAAAGTTTTATTAAAACAAGCTTCTTGTCCATTGATAGATATCAACAACACTGCCCCTAAAAAATCCTGATGAAACAGATGAATCAAAGAGGGAAGAAGAAGAGTAAATGTGGTCATTATCTGTGGTTCATTTCAGCACCTCCCAGTCCAAAGTGTTATCATCGCTCTCTGCTGTTGTTCTCGCCACAGCAGCAAACAGGAAGCTGGAGCATCCTCAGTCTCAAGAACTCGTCTCATGTGAGTCTGCAGAGTCAGAGTCGTCCTCTGGCTTATTAGCTGCAGGCTGTGCTTTCATAAACTACATCTCTCTCCTCCCCTCTGTGCTGGTGTGTGTTCAGAGAGAGAGGAGCTCTCCTCTCCCTCCATACAAACTATTTCTTTCTCAGCCTCAGCAGCATGACCTTGTTTCAGTATCCACACACACACACACAGCATGAATCATGTCTGATGGAAGTGCATTGTACATTCACTTTTCTACTTTTTCAGTGGGAAGCAGCTGGAACCATGTGTTTTGCTCTTGTGTTTATTTCCTTTCTTTTGTGGGTCCCCCAAAGGTGTGTACTAAACCCTCTCCTGTGCTCTGCTCGACCTGTGGCCTCATAGCCATTAACGGCTCCAACATCATGATGAAATTTGCAGATGATGCAGCGGGGGAGGGTCTGATCACCGACGGTGAGGAGTGAGACTACAGAGAGGAAGTCAGAGCTCCGACACATCGGTGTCTTACCCTCAACATCGGTCACACCCCCATGACCATCAACACTACACTACAGTGGAGACTGTGGGAAGCTTCATGTTCCTCAGTGTGCAACCCACAGAGGACCTTACAGGGACTGTGCAGGGGTCTGTCTCACCGCTGTGGGCCACGTCCAGCTCTGCTTTTTGTCTACCTGTCCAGTCTTGTGCTTAGCTGTGGAGTCAGGTGATCTCACCTCACCTGTCTGTTGGGACTCCAGTCACCTGTGTCTCTCCACCTCTACACTTCCCCTCTCCATCATCCTGCCAAGCCCCAAGCCTTTTTTTCCCCCTTCATCCCCAGAACAACTTCCCCTTCCTCTCTTATTGCAATAAAGAACTTATTTCACCTTTTACCTCCGGTTTGTGATCTGCTTTGTGAGTCCAGAATTACAAAAACCGTCACAGTCATGCTGCTAAGTTAAGCCATCAGAGAGTTCGCTGGAAGATCGGTTCCCATGGTCTTACACTGCGTCCTTGTAGGATGGTTGAAAACTTGAGTCTAGATTGAAACAAAAGCCACCAGTTCTTCAGCAAGAAACTAATTCAAGATGTTAGGAACCAGATGTGTCATTCCCTGTGTTATGTTGATCTATCACATCTGATGTATGGATGAACACAGAGACATAGGTCAAATCATCGGTAGGAATCATCAGTTGGTTCTCCTCCTCCTCTCTGTCTCCTGGTGAATTTATCTAAGACAAAGTCAGCAACTGACAAAAAGCATAACTGGAAAATAATATCAACCATCAATATTCACAGGGATTTATTGTAAAGCTACACGAGCTAAATGAGCTGGCCCAGAAAAATAGACCCTGCATGTGAAGGCAGTGGGGAGAATGGGGTCATGCATGGCTTACAAACCTGGTGGACACACACACACACAGAGGCTATAATCGAGCAGTAGCAGCCCACATGTGGAGAATGGAGATAGAGGATATGGTGAGACTCATCAGGATTGTCAGATGAAGTTACAAATGTTTCTTTAAATCATGATCAGAGTCACTTGTGCTGGTTAACAGTGACTGTTCCTTAACCTCAGCAGGAAAAAAACAATCTGTTCTCTGTGTAAACATAAAGTGGAGTCATGGCGTCCTGAGCAGAGATGGAGCCACGCCCCCTCTGTGTGATGTAATCTGAGTTTCTCTGGTCTTTGTTTTGGTAGCAGGTCAGGTGGTGTGTGCATGTTACTGCACGTGAGTCCCTCCTGTTAAACTGTTGCTCCTCCCCACATTTATAAACACACAGGCTCCGCCCACAGGTGAGCTGACACAGTGCAGTAGCAGCGTTCAGGTGAAAGTGACCTTCAGAATTTCCTCCACAGAAGAAGAAACCACATTTTCATCTAAAGAGGCTCCAATGAAGAAAGAGATGAGTCCAGAGCACAGGAGGACTGGACTGAGGACTACAGGCTCAAATCCTGATCGGCTGCTGGACCGTCAACACATCCAGAGAGGTTTATAAAAGTTTTTTTTTTTACCAACTCCACCAGTGTCTTTACCTGCTCCACCAGTGTCTTTTGTGCAGCCTGGTCCCTGTGGATCAGTCCAGTCCTGAATCTCTTTCCCAGTCCAACCGTGGATCCGGTCCTGGTCTGTACTGAGGTGGATAACCTACGAGCTGCTGAAGTCCAGCTGGACTCAGACCTGGTTTCCTTCTCCTCCATGTGTCAGTGACTTGATGCTACATAACGTTAATATATATATACATATAGGTCAAATCATCATATACATATATATATATATGTATATATACTGTATACTGCAAGAAAAGAAACAGGAAATTCCCCTGAGAACTGTCAAAGTCCAGTTCAGATCTTGGTCTGAGGCTGAAACATGGAGCTAGAGTGTGATACTTTCTTCCTGCTCTTAAAGTCCAGTTTAGGCTCATTCAAAGCCTCCTGACCAAGTGAACAACAGTGATAGTAGCTCTGGTCTTAATGACCCAACTTTTATTTAGGCTAAGCTTTAAATGGGAAGAGCACATTAAAAAGTTATGAGGAGCTGCACTGGAAACACATAAGAATTAATCAAATTAGCCCAATTACTACTGGTGCTGCTGCTGTGAACCCTTCAGTGATGCGTTCAAGGAGATGTCAGATTTCTTTCCAGTAAGAACTAGTAACCATGACAACCAAGGTCTGGGACACCTGCCACTGTAGGGACACTATTTCAGGAGACACTGCTGTGGTCGTACCAGAGGGTTGACTGGTGATGGTTGACTGGTTGATGGTTGACTGGTGATGGTTGACTGTTTGACTGGTTGATGGTTGACTGGTGATGGTTAATGGTTGATGGTTGACTGGTGATGGTTGATGGTTGACTGGTTGATGGTTGACTGGTTGACTGGTGATAGTTGACTGGTGATGGTTGATGGTTGACTGGTTGATGGCTGACTGGTTGATGGCTGACTGGTTGATGGTTGACTGGTGATAGTTGACTGGTGATAGTTGACTGGTGATAGTTGACTGGTGATGGTTGATGGCTGACTGGTTGATGGCTGACTGGTTGATGGTTGACTGGTTGATAGTTGATTGGTGATAGTTGACTGGTGATGGTTGATGGTTGACTGGTTGATGGCTGACTGGTTGATGGCTGACTGGTTGATGGTTGACTGGTGATAGTTGACTGGTGATAGTTGACTGGTGATAGTTGACTGGTGATGGTTGATGGCTGACTGGTTGATGGCTGACTGGTTGATGGTTGACTGGTTGATAGTTGATTGGTGATAGTTGACTGGTGATGGTTGATGGTTGACTGGTTGATGGTTGACTGGTGATAGTGTCAGGGCTGAACAATGGCTCGGACTCAGATGCAGATTGACACAGTAAGCGAGTTCACAATGTCCTTTAATCAGGCAAAAGTCGGTACACTGGAGATCAGTCCGCGGAGCAAAGGTATCAAAATCGGTGGGCAAAGGCAGGGTCAAAAACCAAAAACTAGACAAGATACGAATAAGGCACACGGGGAATAAAGGCTGGAACGTAGTCATACAGAACTAGACGAACTGGCACAGAAGGGAGGGAACACAGAGACTAAATACTCAGGGAGAGGGAAGACAATGAGACACAGGTGCAGCACATTAGGGCGGGGCAGGTAATCACACAAGGGGAGGACACATGAGGGCAGGAAGTGAGGAACCTGAAACGAGAAAAGAGGTGAGTCTCAAAATAAAACAGGAAGTACAAGACAACACACTAGGGGAAACAAAAAAGGGAACTCAGCTATCCAGCTGAGGCATGACAGATAGTTGACTGGTGATGGTTGATGGTTGACTGGTTGATGGCTGACTGGTTGATGGTTGATGGTTGACTGGTTGATAGTTGACTGGTTGATGGTTGACTGGTAATGGTTAATGGTTGATGGTTGACTGGTGATGGTTAATGGTTAATGGTTGATGGTTGACTGGTGATGGTTAATGGTTGATGGTTGATGGTTGACTGGTTGATGGTTGACTGGTTGATGGTTGGCTGGCTTACTGGTGATGGTGGCACTGGGAAAGATCATGGGGTCAAAGTCCAGGTTCATCCTCTGGGGAGCAGAACGTGATCAGTGAGTGTTGGGGAGCTCTGGTTCCCAGTTGCATGTGATGCTGGGTGGAGATAGTTTTGCTTCATTATAAATCAATATTCAGGATAACGTCCAGTTTTGCTCTAAAAGATGCAGGAATAAGTATCTGTCAGTAACTCTGTGTTTGCTGCAGCCTCAGTCTGATTCATGTCAGATAATATAATTAAGAATTAAGTCCTTATTAAATGGCTGGTTAGATGGCAAAAAGCAAAAGGAAATTTAATTGATTCAAGCAGCAAAACAATTATCCCATGACTGTACTTGAATTAAACAGCACTGTGCTATTTATATCGGTGCAGATTAGAGCCTGTGTTCACTGATGGGGAGAAACGTGGCTCATTAAGACCACAGGCCAAAGTCTCACAGCTGCCTCAGGCTCATTTCTCCTGATGCAAGAAGTTTACATTCCTACAATGAACTTCAAAGACGGCAGGAGGGAAATTACCAAAACTATTAGCATAGATTAGCATATAGTGACGGATGCACTCCACTCTCCAGTAGCTGTTAGTTTAAATGCCTCAAACTGGGACAGGAGGCTTTTTCCACCTGACCCTTCATGGAGCAGACTGAGAATGGCAGGTACATTAAATCCTCCTCCTGTAGAACTCTCAGACCTTGGTGAACTCTGCAGGCCCTCAATGACACATGAGGTCTTAATTGGCTCGTTAAGTCCTGTGAAGCAGGTGAAGAAATTCTCTGACACTCTGTTAACACTCAGCAACCATGAGCTCCTCAGCAGCTGAGTGAGGATCAGAACATGAAGCTAACTGATGCTACACAGCAACAGGAGGGTGCAGCTGCAGCACACTGGTAGTTCACCAGGTAGAGCGTGAATCATGTGCTAAGGCTGAGTCCTTTCTGCAGCGGCTCGGTTTGAGTCCGGCCCAGGCCACATGATTCCCTCTCTCTCCCCTGACTTCCCGTCTGTCTCCACATCTCCATGAAAATAAAGTAGAACTGCCAAAAAATAATCAGCTGACACAGTGGTGGTCTTCAGGTGGAAACCTCACCTGTGACTGTGAATGGTGCTGTAGAAATGAACTTGCCTTTCCTAAACCTTTGTATAAAACCACTATATGTCTTTTTCATCACTTTTGTACATGGGGATCTAATAGCTGGTGCATGTGCAGTTTTATGTAGAGTATAATGTGAATGTCACGTCCGCTGTACTGATTCTGATTGTCCGGGGTTTTTAACAGCCTGAGGAGCCGTTTTCATTCTGTCTTTACTGATTAATTACACTGTTTGAGACCAGACATCTTTGAGTTTGATTGTTTTTATGTGGATCTTTTTAATGAAAATATAATGGAAGGATTCAGAGCAACATGTCAGGAGATCCAATTTACAGGTGAAATAAGTTTAATTAAGATAAACGAATGAATCAAACAAGGAAAATTATTAAATAAGCAGAATATCAAAGGCTTTACTGATGGTTGCATGTCACAATATTTCATTTTCATTTCTATTCTTATAATAACAACGATAATTATATTAGTGAAAATACTGCTTTATGTGTTAATTTAAACAAACAGTTCTTAAAGATCTATTCATGTCAATATCGATATTTTTTATTTCATTATTTAACTTAATATTTTTTATGAAACATTTATTTTATAAACACTGTGCAGGAACGACCTCGCTGCTCAGGTGACATTGTAGAGAAAGTGTGGCAGCTCCACAGGTTGTGACTGAGTTCATCATGTGCACTTAAACGTTGCACAGTCTAGAAAACCAGCCACGAGAAAAACAAACAGATTCATGAGTGAATTCATCATAATAATAATAATAATAATAATAATAATAATAATAATGAACAGAAGTGGAGACGCCACGTAATCTCATGACGTCAGCGGGGATCACGTGGTGTGCCGGTCAGCTGACTGCCTGCTGTTTCCGGGTCGTCAGATCGACTGTGTTGTTCAGTTTTCTTCGGTTTATCTCGAGGTAAAAAGTCTTTTTTTCTTAACTCCTCCATCTTTATCGTGAACTTCACTTCCGGTGTCTTCAGTGACGTCTGGAGCCGAACGATTTCAAACGAAAGGAAACTCACGTCAACAAAGTGCGATCGAAGCGTGAGTGACATAAACAGTCAGCTGTCAGAGACTTTCTGATGCCGAGGGTCCAGTCTCAGCTCGTTATTAATAATTCATGATTGGTGACTGATGAAAAAGTTCAGTGGATTTTAAACAAGTTGAGCTGCAGAGATTTTTGGATGATTTTCTGTTGCAGGGGCGGATTTTAGTGATTTGGGGGCCAAACTTGGGCCTGGGGACCCTGAGGGCCCCTGTTGTTTACTCAAGTAGATGAACATTAGTATTAAAAAACAAATGTACTTACAGCTGATTCCAACTGGGGGGGTTGGTGGGGGGGCGGTTCAGGCACTGCTGGGGGGAAAACTACAATGGAGTGTCTCTTTAAATGTTGCTGTTGCAAGGAATTGTGGGATGGCATTATCTCCTTTGCTAATGGAGACAAGATAGGAAGCATTGAGGCTCCTTTCCTCAGCTCTTATCATGGCTGCTAACTGCTCTGCTGGTTATTTGCAGTCGGTGCCATGAACGCCTCGGACAGCGACGAGGACTTGTACACTGAGAGGACGGCGTTGGTCCCGTCGGAGAATCCAGTAGTGCCATCCTACAGACCAGACCCCGACCTCAGCAATGACGCACCCACCAAGAGGGTAAAGGTCAGTTTCTATTATGATGAGTGTGAAGTGTTCTCGTTGGCCTGATGTGTTTCCTGCTGTGCTCACTGTCGCCCTCTGTCGGTCCAGCCTGGGGCGACCAGGAGGGCGGGTCCAGCTGCCGGGGATGGCGGCAGCGGCGCTGGTTCGGATCAGGAGGTGGATGCAGATGATGAGGAGCTGACACTGAAGTACGGAGCCAAGCACGTCATCATGCTGTTCATCCCCGTCACCCTCTGCATGGCGGTGGTGGTCGCCACCATCAAGTCGGTCAGCTTCTACACCGAGAAGACGGACCAGCAGCTGTAGGTCCACGCGTCTACGCGTCAGCCGCCACGTGTACGACTCCTCTCCTCACATCTAACCGTGATGTTTGTCCCCACAGGATCTACACGCCGTTCACAGAGAACACCCCGTCTGCTGGCCGCCGGCTCCTCAACTCTGTCCTCAACACCATCATCATGATCAGCGTCATCGTGGTCATGACCATCTTCCTGGTCGTCCTCTACAAGTATCGCTGCTACAAGGTCAGCCACAGCTGCCAGTTCGCTGACTCATCATGACTCACTTTATAGCTAATGAGCATGAGTGAGGGATCATGGGAAATGAGGGGGTGGACAGAATATGAAGAACACTTGTATGATGTGTTTGACTGGTCGATAAGAGACAACGGGCCCTTCAGCAACAACTTGTGGCCCCTCAGTTTGCATCAGACCTAATTTTAACTAGAGACGTCATGAGACGCACCTTTTTATCCATATTTGGATTAGCTGGGAGGTAGGCGGAGTCAGGCACTGCCAAGATGGCGACTGCTCTCCACAGAGTCACAGAGGCTACGTGCGTCTTTATTTACAGTCTGGTCGTATAAACCTGTTTTATTCTGAAATGAATTTCTCTGAATAAACACTGATAATAAAAAATCGTCAGAGCCACAGCTGGTTTGGTGGTTGGTGCTGAACCTCACAGGTGTTTGCAGTCAGCTGGTGTATGTGGAGCTGTAGTTGAACTTCCTGTTGGCGCTGTCACCTGAGCGGGTGTGTTTGTGTCGTTCAGTTCATCCACGGCTGGCTCATCCTGTCCTCCCTCATGCTGCTCTTCTGGTTCAGCTTCATGTACCTTGGGTGAGTCCCGCCCTCTGCTGCCTAGCGTTATTTTGGTAACTGCCCCCCCCCCCCCGAGACATGTTGACAGTTCAGGTGCTCCTCTGTTTTCCAGTGAGGTGTTTAAGACGTACAACCTGGCCGTGGACTACCCGACGGTGGGGGTGATCATCTGGAACTTCGGGGCGGTGGGGATGATCTGTATCCACTGGAAGGGCCCCCTCCAGCTGCAGCAGGCCTACCTGATCCTGATCAGCGCCCTCATGGCCCTGGTCTTCATCAAATACCTGCCCGAGTGGTCGGCCTGGGTCATCCTGGGAGCCATCTCCGTCTACGGTGAGAGGAGGTCTTTATCAAAGATGGCGGTGACCTAAATGTTGATGATGTCACCGTCCTCTGACGCATCTCTGTAAAGCTCACACAGCTGGTAACATCTGTCAGCTTGAGTCTGCGTTTGTTCACAGTGATTCTTGTTGCAACCTTCCCATCATGCTTTGCTCAGGTTGTTTGTGTTGTTGCAGACCTGGTGGCGGTCCTGTCTCCTAAAGGTCCTCTCAGGATGCTGGTGGAGACGGCTCAGGAACGCAACGAGCCCATCTTTCCCGCCCTCATCTACTCCTGTGAGTCCGTCACGCTCGGATCCAAAGAACCAATAATCAGAGGAAACTGATCGATCCACAACAACACGCTGCTGTTGTCATTCATTTCTCTTCATGTTTTTATTAAGGAGTTGACAGGAAGTGAAAACAAAACGTTTCCATAGAGACACAACAACTAAAAGTCCAGTTGGACTGATTGATGAAGAGGGCGGAGTTTCGAACAGTGTGACAGGAGGAAACAGTCGTCCTCCGTCACTTCTCCGTCCTCACAGTTTGTCCTGACATGAACGTCTGAACCACGTCATCACGATCGTCCCACAGTTCAGACGCCGCCGACGCGGCTGAAGAACGAAACGTTGATTTTACACCTGTTGATTTACTGTGTGTGTGTGTTTGTGTGTGTGTGTGCAGCTGCCATGGTGTGGACGGTGGGGATGGCAAGCCCGATGGACGGTCAGCGCTCTGAACACGAAACAGGTCCAACATCACACTGAATTAAATCCAGACATTTGTAAAATAAAGTTAAAATCATGTGTTTACAGTTTCCACTGGGACAGAAATCATCACGTTTATCTTCAGGACCAGTTCATCGTAGTAACGCTGTCTGCCGCCATTTTGTTTTTTAGATGAGGAGGCAGAGCAAAGCACCAGGGGGGCGGAGCCTGAGAGGCGACGGTCCCGCTCGTCCCCAGAAGAGGAGCTGGAGGAGGACAGTGAGTCACAAACATGAACGTGTGATCTGATGATCAATAATCAGTCTATCGATCGATCACATGAAACACATGATTTGTGTTTTTCCTAAATGAAGTAAAAAAAAATACTTTAAAACATTGTGTTGTGTGTCACACTGTGTGTGTGTGCGTGTGTGTGTGTGTGCGTGTGTAGGGGGGGTGAAGCTCGGCCTCGGTGATTTCATCTTCTACAGCGTTCTGGTTGGAAAAGCTGCAGCGACAGGTGGAGACTGGAACACCACACTCGCCTGCTTCGTCGCCATTCTCATCGTAAGTCATGGTCAGAGAGGCTCAGATCCTCTCTTCTGATTGGTTCAGATTCTCTCTTCTGATTGGCTCTGGTCCTCTCCTCTGATTGGCTCAGAGCCTCTCCTCTGATTGGCTCAGATTCTCTCTTCTGATTGCTTCAGGTCCTCTCTTCTGATTGGCTCAGATTCTCTCTTCTGATTGGCTCTGAGCCTCTCCTCTGATTGGCTCTGAGCCTCTCCTCTGATTGGCTCTGGTCCTCTCCTCTGATTGGCTCTGAGCCTCTCCTCTGATTGGCTCTGGTCCTCTCCTCTGATTGGCTCAGAGCCTCTCTTCTGATTGGCTCTGGTCCTCTCCTCTGATTGGCTCTGAGCCTCTCTTCTGATTGGCTCTGGTCCTCTCCTCTGATTGGCTCTGAGCCTCTCCTCTGATTGGCTCTGAGCCTCTCCTCTGATTGGCTCAGAGCCTCTCTTCTGATTGGCTCTTAGCCTCTCTTCTGAGCCTCTCCTCTGATTGGCTCAGATTCTCTCCTCTGATTGGCTGACTGACCTGTTGTTACTAGAGCTCCAGAGAGAAGCCTGAGAGAGGAGATGTAAAACTACACTGAGATGGTTTTTGGTTCTTAAACCACAGATATATCTTCAGATGGAGATCAACACTTCAGATAAAACACAGAAGTTAAAATCTTGAGATTTAACAACATCCAAAATTTCAAGAAATCTGAAGAACAAAGTGTCAAATCCATAAAACTCACATCAGCAACTCTGCAAAACAGGAACACACAGAAAAAGATGTGCAGACACTGTGAAATCTTCAGCCGGTGGAGCTGCAGTGTAACGTGTGACTGTGATTCAGCTGTTGTGTAACCTGAGCCACCTGTCCTCACCTGTACCTGTCTCAGGGCCTGTGTCTGACTCTGCTGCTGTTGGCCATCTTTAAGAAAGCTCTGCCGGCGCTGCCCATCTCCATCACCTTCGGCCTCGTCTTCTACTTCTCCACAGACTTCCTGGTGCAGCCCTTCATGGACAACCTGGCAGCTCACCAGTTCTACATCTGAGACGAAGCCCCGCCCACGCCACCTTCCTCCTTGTTATCGTCCTCCTCATCATCCTGCAGCTGCCGCCGTCTGTTGATGTAACGCACAAAGACTACTTCCTGCGCCGGTCTTCTGCCTGTCTCTGAAAGTCTGCCTGATGCATTAAACAAACCACAGGAAATGATGTAACAGACAGAGGAAGCTGGGGGGTGGGGGGGGGGGGGCGGGCGGGCGGGCGGGCGTTCTCTGGTTGTTTCTGCTCAGGTGTGTCACCTGTTGACTGATTGTTTACAGGAAAGATCCGCCTTAAATCCTGTAGCTCATCATGACTTAACCCTCGCCGTAATGAAACACCACGGCTGACTGTGATAGGCCGACGCTTTTACAGTTTGTAAATTTAAACTAAGACACGGCCACAAATAATTGTGTTCATACGAACATGAACAGTTGTATTTTAATGTTTTACAGTATTTGAAGGTGGATTTTTCCATGAACACGTCACAGATTCAACACTCTCAGTTCTCAAATGAATTTAAACTTTTTTATCTAACAAATAAAAGACAAAAACTCGTGTCTTCGTGGGGCTGTGGGTGAGAGCGGTCCCTTCATATCAGCTGAGCGTGTGTAGTTTTATTTAATTTAAGTAAAACATCAGTGAAGACGACTCCTTCAGTTTCCCTCCATCCTCTGTTTAACTGAACGGCACCAAACTTTCTTTATTAGTGTTATTCTAACTCTAGCCTACTGCCTGGGGGTGGGGTGGGGGGGTCTTTATATATTTTATAGAAAGTGATTTAGGTGTAATATTTCATTTTGTAACTGAAACATGTTGAAGAGATTTTGTCTTATTTTGTTGTTCTGTGCAATAAAGTGAAATAAAAATGACTCTAATGAACCGTTGAGGTCTTTTAGCCTCTCTTAGCTCCTGGTTGTGGTTTTGCGGTGCACTTCCTGTCTGGTTTAGGCCACGTCCACACTTTTAAACGATGACACAGACACACACACCTCTGCTTCCTGTTTAAACTGTGATGCACTCAGTGTTTTCATTGAAGCAGATTTGGTTTTGTTGGAAAAAGGTTTGGATGCTTCTGCACCGATAACAAAATAAAAGGTTTCAGAGTTTGTCCAGAGTCGAACAATAAGTTCTACTTCATAAATCTTTCACGGAAGTTCTTAAATAATAAATAAAACCATTCTTTCCAGCTTTAATCCCAGAGATTGAAAGATATATATCCAGCATTTCCATTAGAACAGAGAAGACGTGATGTTTGTTGTCATTATATTTATATTTAACGTGTTTGATGTTTGTTTATTCTTATTTTTCATGTTTATCTTTGGTTTTTTAACTGGAGATGTGTTCTGACTAATGAACCGTTTACTGCTCATATGATCAATGTTCGCACATGATCAGCAACACAAGTAAATGTGGTTTAAATGAGTCACAAAGAAAAATATTGAACCATGATGATTTGGTGTCACGTGACTGGAGATTTCTCACAGGACTGAACTTTCTTTTTTTGAATACAAACTTTTTTTCTTGAAAACTTTACTTTTTCTCACAATGTTAGTTTTTCTGATAAATGACCATCTTAAAATATTGAACTCATCATTTTTTAAATTCAATTTATTTACTTTCATGTGACAATTTAGTTTCTCATTAATTATTGCATTTGCTTTCAAAACTACTGAACTTAAGTTGTGAAATATTTTACGTTTTTCTGACTTTACTTTAAAATATCACTTTTTTTACTCTATAGATATTTGTCTTTTTCCTCAGATTTTCTCTCCCGCAGTAAACGCAGCACCGCTGAGGCTGATGGGAACGTCATTGGTTCTGCAGGTATTTGGATTCATTTAAACTCTGACCTGATGATGGCGCTAGAGGAGACGTTAGGTTCACCAGTCAGACCAGTCCATCCTGGTCCAGTTCATCCTGAGGACACATTCATGTGTGAACCACGTCATCAGTCCAACAGTTGCTGATTGGAGACAGTGGACTGACAAACGTCACCGTCTGGTAGTTATGTGCTGGAACTGTTTCTTGGCAAACAACACTGTATCCCTCCGCCCAGTGTCTGTGCAGCTTCTATGGTTCCAGTTACTGCACCAACAGATGTTCTCTCAGGAACAGTTCTATCACAACTCCTCCACCTGTACAGGCGCTGGTCAGTGGAACCACACTAACAGTTTCCTCCTGTTTTCAGTTTTTATGCTAAGCTAGGCTAACTACCTCCTGACCCCAGCTCTATCCATCTGAACATCTGACTCTCAGAAACAAGTTTACCTCCCAAAGTGTTGACCTTTTCCTTTAAGGACAAACATTTTCTTTATTTTTTACAGTCAGAACTGAATCATCCTTTCAGAATAAAATCCCAAAGAGCCAACTGTCCTTTCACATCAACATGTTTATTCTGATCAAATAAAAAAACAGTCTAGCAGTTCATTAACAAACACAGGAGCTGTATGAAATGATTTCAGCTGCAGCAACACACTGAATTTAACTCCTCTCCTCAAACTGGGATTTGTTCTTCAGCAGGAATGCTGCCAGGTACTCGATGGGGTTCGGAGGTCTGAGAGAGAGGAAGTGAAAAACATCACCTGATGAACAAAGTGCACAGGACCAGAGGCGGGAAACATGACAGACTAACAGTCCACGTCGTGTACAACAAATAAAAAACAATCGTGAAAGATTGATGGATGATTATTATTGAAACTATGTGACTACCTGGACTGTTAAATACAATAACTCCATGTCGAATCATAGATTCCCTGACAGAGACAGCCACATCATCATCATCATCATCATCATCATCATCATCATCATCATCATCCCACACAGCTGGACTCTCAGTCAGCAGCAGCTGGCTGTAATGACACAGGTCTCAGGTGTGTGTCTCTGTACTGACAGAGCTGCACCTGAGCAGCCACAGCTGGGGATGGACTCACTGAGGTCCCAACCAGCAGCGGTCAGCCACCTGACATCACAGGACATCACAACAAGGCTCCGCCTCCTCCACAGAGGGAAACCAACACTAAATATTGTAAGAGGAAGCAAAAGTAGCTCATAAGAACTCTCTCAGCGAACATGGCAGAGCAGACTGAAGGTTCCTGACCTCTCCTTGGCGAGCACCGACAGGCCCTGCAGCAGGATGGGGACCACCGTCTGGTCCAGGTACGCTCTGGTCGGCAGGGCCTGCAGATCCACCTTCTGCTTAGAGAGCTTCTCTGCACTCGCCTTCTCGTTCTCCACTGTCCTCTAAGGAGCAAGCAAAGCATGCTGGGAGTCTGCCCTTAACCTCTCAACCACAACGTGTGTGTGTGTGTGTGTGTTACCTGGATGTTTTCTGTCAGGCCGTACTCTGCATGTGGGTTCTCAGACACCTGCAGGAGGATTCATGTTCACTGGTTTTATAGAAACACACTCGAGATGATGACAAGTATCATTTAAACTAAACAGACAGACACCAGTTTCAGCAAAGAGCAGCTGTTTTGTTGTTTTGATGGCGCTAGGCTAACAGTTTGGCCCTGCTTCTAGTCTTTGTCTACACCTTTTCTGGACACAGAGGAAACTGAACATCTTCCTCTGGTAGGATTTCACTGAATGTTGGACTGCGCCTTCATTTGTGTTACTGTGTTACTGTGTGTTACTCACAGGAGTGTGTCCCTCCATGGACTGATCTGCATCTGTGTGATCTGAAAAACAAGCAAGTTTTTTTCAGTCCTCCTCAGTCTGGGCAGAGTCTAAACCAGATCTGTGCCCCAAAGCTCAGCTTTAGACCCAGTGCGGATGAGAAGTTCTTAATTGTCAAAAAAAAAAATCATCAAATGATTTTTGGTAAATATTTAAATGATTTTTGACTTAGGTTTGGTGCACAGAAATGTTAAGGTGTTCTATAAAATCACCAATATGAAGATAGTGAACAAAAGTCCACTGCTGCAAGCCGAACTCCCCAGCAGAATCGTGTCCATTTGGATAGAACCAACGTTCTTAAATTGGCTGTTTTTTTTAACTGAGTTTGGTACAAACTCCGAGGTATATTTCTGAGGACTTGCGAACATTAAACGAAACGAAGCTCTGTATTTGACCTACATCACGCCGGATTTACCACCAGATCCTACTGATCGGTAACTGACCTTTAGTTCCTTTCACTAAATATCAATAAGCAAAGAATCACAGAATGTGTTAATTTTTTAATAGAATTTGGTTAGACCGAAATATCTGCGGAGCATGGCCGGAGTCCTATTTGTAAATAAAAGTCGCCATAGAAAACACTTGAGCTACTTTCTTGTTTAAAATGTAAAATACCAAATAAAATGGCTGCAAATAAGTAAAAAATAAGAAACGACTGAGTTCCAGTTTGTGTGTAACGTTAATAAAACAAAACCTGTGATGAACTTCATTATATTTCTATGTTCAGTCCGTCCTCCAGTGGTTTATCATAAACATGAACCGCTCTGCTCTGATGGAAACGTTAAATTACACTTTTCACATTCTTTAATCTTCATGAAAATCTTTAATCTGATGTCGGTCGATCAGCGCTGCTTTGTAAACGGCGGTAAATTAGCTTAGCACCACATTAACGTCCTCTGCACGGGAAACAAACCGCACTAACCGGTAAAATCTACCTCGGTGGTTTGAACCGAGAGAACAAGACGTTAAATCAAAGCGGAAACACGCAGCAAAGAAACAGAAACACAATAAAACCGTGAAAAACTCGATCAATGGTCAACAATGAACTTACCGTCCGCCATGTTTGTTGTGGAAGTTTACGCAGGATATCTGACGCGTACGCTTCCGGTTTGTGTAGCTGTATTTCAAAATAAAACCCGATTAAACCGTTTTGTTAATTGTTCATGGAACCAAACAATTCATACCAGGAATCGAGCCAGCGCATTAAAATAAATACCCAATAACCAATGAAAATCAATCAATGAAAACTGATAATACAATAAACCACACGGTGTCTATTGTACAAAATACTGTGATTTCCACAACCGTTTTAGTTTTTTATCTCATTATGAAGCCACATTGAAGTAGTTCTTGGTCAAGTGTCCAGAATTTAGTTTGGAGTCAGTGTCTTTCTGTGAATGTGTAATTTTCCCATTGGACCAATCAACTGCAAGGAAAAAATCCGTATTCTTCTTTCCTTCAAAATAACTAAAATGTTTTTTATCTTGTAAATGGATTATTTGCTTTGTCTTTCTCCTTGTGAAACCGTGAATATTTTAAAAGTTTTCTAATCCACAGAAAATCAAAATAATATTCATTCAAAATGAATCACCAGTTCACCAAAGAGTCACAGCTCATCTTTCTCATATTTCTGTATCTATGTATGTATTTCTTTTAAAATTCATTCTTCATAAAATAAACTGGGGAATACACTGTTGTCATAAGGAAACTGCAGCAGTTTGTGCTTTTAACTGCAGTTTAGAAATAAATTCATTACATAAGTTTTTCTACAAAAACACGACCACTGTCATTATTATTCCAAATCTAGAATTTAATCAGCGATTAAAACATTTAATGTGTTGGAGTATTCAGTGAAATACAAATCATTTTTGCAACAGATTTCATAGCAGCTGATCAGAGCTAGCTGGTTAGCATGCTAACTTCAGCAGAAGAGAAGACGTGATGAGACCAGAGTTAACACTGGTGTTCGTCTGCACCTCTGCAGACAGATGTTGGTGAGTGAAGAATGAAGTTTGATGCTGAACTCACAACGTTTCCTTAGACTGGTGAGTAAACAGCTGCTAATGCTAACGTTAGCTATGTAGCAGTAGCTGAACTTACAATAGGGTGACCATTTCCATAACACCAAAAAGGAGGACATTATGCGGCATATCAATAAATTACTATGGTGTACACAGGACTCTGGTTTACTCTCATTTATAGTACAGTTGTGAGTGGTTTAAAGATGATGTTTGTGTAGCTGAATAGGCTACACCAACATACGGCGGCCGGGCAGGGCCTAAAGCCGGACGCCTGGTCACCCTAACTTACAAGCAGCTGCTTTAAACCCTGAGTGTGAGACAAACTCCTCATGACTGATGTATCACTGGATTTCATCATGTTTCAGAAAAGGAAACTGGAGGCAAAGCTGCTTCATTTGTCAGCAAGATAAGTATAATATTAGTTCGCTCACCACCGCCCTCATTACCTTCATTATTACCCATAAAACACTGCAAGTTGTTTGTTCGGACTAATTCGGCCCACCTCGGAACGGGACTCAACCACCAGACAATGAGTTTGTTCACCTGTGTGCCTTGATTTGATCACAGGGTCTTCCTGTGGGATCATCTGACACCTCCCAATCAATAATCAATATTATAATGTCAAGTTGTGGTTCAGGTTAATATTCCACAGTCCAGCAGAGGGACGAGGAGACTCACTGACCCTGACCCAGATCCCACAGTATGTCAGCAGACCCTCTACCAGCTTTGTTATTATTAATTCATTACTAACTACTGTCACTGTCCCCACTCTCTCTAACACTGCTGTGATTAAACCTTGACCCAGGGTCTCTAAATAATTATTGGCCATTCTCCTCCTTCTTTCCAAAGTCCTGGACAGAATTGTGTCTCAGCAGGTTTTGTCTCTTTTGTCCAACAATAATCTTCTTGAACCTTTTCACCCCTCAGTCCCTGTGTCTCTCCACTGAGGCAGCCCTCACTAAAGCAGTACATCATCTTCTGAATTTTTGGGCATTTTTTGTGCCCTTATTTGATAGGACACTAGAGAGTGTTGGGGGTGGGGGGTACACGCCCTAACCAATCGGCTGTCGGTTCGCCCCAGTGGATACTTTTATATGATGACTGAAAACACACCTGTTCAATTTAGCCCAGTTTAGTCCTAAAATAATATGATATCAACATACTGTGATGTGCAGCCTGGAGTACCCCATGGCTCTGATCTTGGTCCAAATCATTCACAGTCATCAAACTGATTTCCAATGTTATGTTGATATGCAAAAGCCACAACACAAACGTAGCTGTAAGATCAGATTTCAAGCTGCTTTTCATGATGTACACAGTGTAGGTGGAAGTCAGCGCTCCTGGAGGACAACAGGAAATAACCCTTGTGTGACGGACATTGTTTGATTTATGACATATTCATGGTCTGGTCTGTAGCCACAGGTAGTCACACAACAGGTGATACATCGTGTCCACCGCCAAACGCTCCAGGCAGGAAATAACTTACTCGTCAGAGCGGTGGCCGATGGTCATGATGATAACTCACCACCTGCCAGCAGCTCTGAGTCTGTTCAACACGCTGCAGCTTTCACTATTATTGTTGCTGTTAATGTCACTACGGTCATTGTTATTATCATTATTGCATGGTGCCCCCCCCCCCCCCACCCCCGAAGCTGACCTGAAGCTTCTTCTTCTCTGCAGCTCTGATGTTCTTCCCGCCACAGATGCTCCTGTCTCCTGAAAACATGGCTGTTTTTCCTCTGGTGCTTGTGAGGTTTGTTGTATATATTTAATAATATTCATTAATATTTATTAATATTTAATATATTAAAACACTCGATCCATCATTGTTTTGTGTGTTAAGCTTTACACGACAATTATTACAACTAATTCTGGAAGAGAAAAGTCATGACATCATGTGACAGAGACTAAAGAAGAGCTGATGTGTTCATGATGATGATGATGTTGCTTCATCCTCACAGTATGAAAGGAATGAGAGCTTTCCTGGAGTGAGGGTAATCCTCGAACTTCTGATGGTAGTCTCTGCAAGACACAGACAGGAGACACTTGAGTAGAGACAATACATGGAGGGATGTTCTGTCAACACGCTTCTATTCTGCATTTGTGTCTTTACAAATGTTTAAATTATTTGAGTGAAAAGTTCAATCTCTCAGAATATCTCAGTATTTGGTTCGTCCCCCTTTTGCTTCAATAACAACATGAACTCGAGCTGCATGGACTCATGATGACGCATGTTCTCCCACCACGATCTGACAGCGGTCCACAAAGCTTCCTGTGATGTCACACACTGCTCGTCTTGTGTTGAGGTCACGTGACTGTGGAGGAAAGTCCAGGACGGTCAGGACTGGTTGACTGGTCTTCAAGTTTTTCTGTGAAGCTCTGAGGCTCCGCCCACACTGACACCTTTCAGTTTTAAACTCGTCTCTTCTTCTACGTTTTAGTTTTAAACTCATCTCCCACGCCCTCCTGATTGGCTGTTATCAGCCTGGACTACCAGTGGTGAACAACATGGATAATGAATGAAAGTGTTACTGACCTTGTTGTCTCTGCAGCAGCTGTTGTTCAGTTCAGTTCTTATTTTTACTCTAAAACTTCATACCAGTTATTTACATACCTGTGGTGCTGGTAGGCTCTGGGCCCGATGGAGCAGGCCGTGAAGAAAGCGAAGGCAAAGGTTGGTAAAGACCACGCGGCTACAGCGTAACCACACCACTCCACGATCTCCCCGAAGAAGTTAGCCCCGGACACAAACTCAAACATCCCCCCTGAGAAAAACAGGCCAGAGAATGAGTGACAAAGAGTCCGCCACAGGCAGCTGTTGACTAATCAATGGTATGGTTCTGGTGTGGACCAGGATCTGGTGGGGATCAGGATCTGTCGTACCACTGGGGATCTTGTAGGTGATCTCTCCAGGTTTTCTCAGGCTGCGCAGGATGTGGTCACTGTGCATGTTGATGGCCATACCAACGACAAACAGAAGAAAACCTGGTAACACAGAGCATAATGCACTTCTTAAAGTTCTCAGACAGTCTGGTAGAGGTGAAGGAGACACTGAGGTGGTGAGGGTACGATGACACTAATTCCATCAGAGCAACAATTATTTCCTGTTTTATTTTGAAGTTTCTTCCTTGTGTGTCTCTTGGTTATTTTACTTCCTGTCTTTGTTTCTTCCTGCTCCTGTTGCCCTGATGTGTGTCATCTGTTGCCTCCCTTGTGTCTCTGTGTTCCCCTCAGTGTGTGTCTGTTTGCATCAACTGTTTTGTTCCCGTGTGTTTCCTGTCAGCCAGCGTTACTCCGCTCGTCCGCGCTGCCTCCTGTGAATCTTGGTTCCACCTTCATGTCTCTAATTACTTCAGTTTTATTGGGTCATGTTCAAAGCCTCCCAGTGGCTCAAACTGTTCCTCCCTCTGTTAAATCCTCCCAGCCTATTTATCCACTGAATGTTTACTTGGATGATTGTACCATGAACCCTGAAAACTGAGCGATGAGGTGGATTTAGTTCCAGTAACTGAACGGGTGAGTTTGTCTGTGGGTCTAAATGAAAGCAGCAGTATTAAAGTGTTGGTAAAGAGAATCACATGTAATTCTGAAAGAACATCAGCGTCGCTGAAGCCTCAGTCTGATGACACCTGTAGAAGATGGTTAAAATAAAATTCAAACATATGATGACGGAGGCCGTGTCCTGCTGATGAGGTGGATGTGGGGACTCACCTGCAGCCAGGCGAGTGTTAGTCAGCCAGGTGTCCTCAAACCGGGCACAGTGCAGAAGGTGGTGCCCCTGCAGGAAGCCGTTGAGTGAGCAGAAGATGGCGGCGCAGAAGAGGATTTTCAGAGGGAGGGGTCGACCTCTGCTCAGGAGGGCGTAGATAAAACTCCTGAAAAACAGATTTTAGTCAGAACCCGTTTGTTGTTAGCTCCACGGGTCATGTTTTTGTGGATCTTTTTACCTGCTGCCTGCAGCAACTTTCAAGACACTACTAAACTCTATTGTACTGTTTGTAGCAGCTGAGGGTCACTGAGGGGTCAAGGGTCAGTGCAGTAATGTGACCTGTCTGCACAGACTTACTGGGCCTATGGATATCCTGTTGTGTGCCAAGAATTTGTTACAGCATAAAAACAAAATTTTGGTTTTTACATTGCATATGTGTCCAGGTTCAATGATTCCTGAGCTGACAGATCGTTTAACAGAGCACCTTTTGCATGAGCTGCACGAGATAAGATAAAGAAAGTAAAGAAAAATATGATCATGTAGATCACAAGCGATGAAAGCATGAGAAGAAAACTGCTCCTGCCACTTTACGTTATTAAAATCTATACTGCTGCAGGAAACTGAGATACTGACGAGAAGAGCAAAGAAGTCACATTTGCATGAGTGTGTTCAGCCCCTCCTCTACCCTGGGTGCTCTGGTCCTTAAATGAGCCGAGAGCAGCCAAGAAGCCAAACTGTGTTCCTGTCAAATAGGTTCCAGCTGATCTGATGATTATCTCTTCAGGTTTACCGACGCTGGAATGTGAACATGCAGCTAAACATTCCCAACACAGAGATGCGCACAGAGTACTTCAGTAAAAGTACTTTGGTACTTCGCAGTATAATAAGTAGTTAAAGCTCGAGCACAACCAGTTACAGCATTAAACTGCTGTTAATGCATCACAGTCCAATGGTCGACACACTGCACTGTTTA